>NC_041378.1:14756150-14808650 GCF_900634415.1 Cottoperca gobio | reverse complement strand
ATTGAACTATGACATACTATATTATGACTTTATTTTTTAGATGTTATGACATATTATACATAGACTTTTTTAATCAAATCTTTAATATATACTATATGACTTTTTCTAAATTAACTTTCTATGACATTTTTGACATACTATACTATAACTTATTTAAATTAAATGTTATGACATACTATACAATGACTTTCTATTTTTACAATTTTATGGCATACTGCACTATGACTTTTAAATAATTGTTTTAATACATATTACATTGACTTTTTTATGAGATACTATACAATAACTTATTGTTTTACATATTAATGACATACTATACTGTGACCTATATTTCACATTTGTATTACATACCACACTGACTTTTTAATTTTACAATTGTATGGCATACTGTACTGACTTTCTTTTAATGACATTTTTATGATATACTATAATGACTTTTGATTTATAATGACATACTATACTATGAATTCTATTTTTACATTTTAAAGACATACTATATAAAATGACCTTTTTTTTTTTGAGTGTTTGAGAGATGAGCCAAACAATAGAGAATAACTTTAATAACAAGACCTGCTGCACTACACAGAGCCTCAAGCAGATGGAGTTACAGAAACAACACACATGGACATGATGTTGCTGCTGATGTTGCAGCAGTGGAGGACAAAGAGCGGGGAATGTGAACAGTGCTGTTTCGCACATGTTCCTCTAAAACGAGTTTCAACGGTAAAACAACAGTTGTTGTTTTAGTCTTCTTCACACTGTGGACAACATGTGTGCTGAACTGGACAGCTCTCACTCACGAGGCTCTGCTTTCTGTTGCAAAACGTCATTAGTAACTGATTATCTTCATTATCAAAAGTGTTTGTGTGTTTGTTATTATCATCTTTGCTCACAGCTACTCTGAAAACCTACATGGAGCAGATGCAAGAAGTCTGGGAGGGGGTTCAGAGTGAATGAAAACTAGAGTAATCTGCTAGAGAACATCAAAAGGCAAAACTGTACGCCTTTGTATATCATTGAGTCAGTTAAGTTTGAACGTGGAGGCCCAGCATGTCGGTCATGGATCGGCCCTCTATTGTGAATGTGTAGGTGCCGAGTTGTGCCCGTCAAAACAGCTGGCAGCCGATCACGGCGGTCGCTTATCTTGACGGGATCTTTTTCATCCAGAAACTCGACTCTCATCCAGCAATGATTCATTCAAACAATGTGCTGTGAGTAAGCCCGAGGTTCGCTCGTGCATTAAATATGTGATCCAACCCACTGTCTGGGATCAGCCCAAATGTGTTCTTTGACTTAAGATCATCAAACAATATACTGAAATAAATGTAGACAAAACATATCTGTATCTGGACATTACTTGAATTGAATTGTCAAACAAGTCTCATACTGCATAGACATTAGACAAACACATCTTCAGGGAAATAGAAAATAAAAAAGTGTTTTATTTATTAATCAGTTTTAGTTATTAATGAGTTATTCTTATTTACTATGGCAGACTTGTTGTATAGTTATAATTGACTTTACAACATAAAAGCAACAGCAGTGTCATACAATATTGAAAAACTAAATTACTAAGTGCTTTGTAACACAAAGAAAAAAACAGACATGTATAGCCCACATCTTCACTCAGTTACAACACTGCTGCCTCTTTTTATTTCAACCTTTTCACACACACACTGCTTCTAGCAGCATTTTTGATTGGTCAGCCTCAATGACAGTTGTTGTCAGATCATTCAAGCTAATGGGACGTATCGATTAGAAAATAAATTATGTCTGATATCCTAACCAGTTATTTTGGTCAGACTGACTATCACATCGGTACATCCCTACTAAAAACTGATGTTTGCAAAGACTTACTAAGTTTAGCTGGCTTGTTAAAAAGTGAGAACGTTTACAATTTAATTGTGTAACTGCAGAATGTCATCAACCTTAATAAATACCACTAATAAGTGAGAAACTCATAAGCATTTATTAATGACTTAAATCCACCACACAACCAAGTTGGCAAATTAAAACACTTTTCTTACTAATTTGCTTATAACTGGTCTATAAATTATTAGTAAATGACCTTTTTAACAGGCAAAGCTTGGAGTCACTCCAGTCAAGGAATCAAAACTGGACAGTAATGCCAGCCACGACCAATGAGGCAATCTACACATGATGGCTTTACATTTGTGTTCAACTCAAGGCATATTATTGTAACACAGTTGTAAGGACCTTTTTCTCAGATTCATTCAGTAATTTAAAGTTAAGTTTATCCATCGTCATACCTGAGAACATTGAGGAGCATTCACTCTGCCCCCGTTTGGTGATAACCTAACGTCTTCAGTGTACACCTGATGAAGGGCAGCTCCCTCGTGTGTGGGAGCTGGTCAGGGCATCTTTTAGTGGATTAGCTGGTGTTGATCCTGAACTGACAGTTAATCAGAGGTGGGATCAATTAAACAGCGTTCGGCTCAGGTTGCTGCTCTGCAGTGCTGGACGTTTTGTGCGCCGCTGACCCCCATGACTCATACACACACAATGTCATTACGAGCGGCAGGAGCCTAGTTAACCACCGTGCCACCCTGGATCGCTCCCCCTGCGAGGTGACACTCAATTATAGATGACCATCATTAGAAACCAGACACGCCGGAACACAGGCTAGCCCAGACTGACACACACACACTGTGATGGGCACGACGATTATTCTCAGAGACACCCAAGACTATTGAAGTGCTAATGGAGTAACACCATCCATTGCATTCCATAACCACTGCACCTGTAACCCCTGTGGCCTCAAGGTGACCAGCAGTATGAATGTTCCTTATCAGCATCACTGTAAACTAATAAAATCATTTTACAATTATGATATTATCCCAAACTAATTACATTTAATGTAAACAAAATCAATCAACTGTTTTTTCAGGAAACAGAGTTCTGGTTTATCATACAGAATAACCTTATGGTATTCCTATGCATTGTGGAAGTGATGTTGGGGGCAGCTGCATATTCGTTATTTTGTCTCCGCTCTTAATCCTGCATTTGTTCTATGAGAAGGGGAACACAAAGGACCCGTCTCTCATCAGGTCATTAACACAGGGATTAGGCTGCAATAACACAGGGACCATCTAATGATGGCATAGATGGTCCTGCATATGTGTGATGATAGACAGATGGTTCATCCAATCACCTGCCAAGTATCTTTTGAAGTTGATTGCCCCTTTCCAAAGATTGTTCTGTGTAACAAACCATCCTGCGCATCAGGTTAGAGGTCAGTTGGAGCCTCAGCTGAACACAACACGACAGACACAGTCCGTGCATCAGTTGCTTGCTAGTCTACAGCTAACGTCTTCACAGTTGGTACATTGGCTGCTTGGGGTAAAGAAACACAAACAGTCCAGCGGTTCAATTTCTGTGGTTGACACACCTTCTCTCTGAATACACTTTGTTAATGGGAGATCGAGTTGTGTACAGCAAGTGCACATCCATACACGACTTCACAGAAGTATGTGGGAATTACAACCTCACAGGCTTCTGTCAAAGTAAAATAAGAAAGACGAGGCTTCTCTAATAAGTAACTAACTCAACCCCAAAATGACAAACATCAGAGGAAGCAGCAGACATGTCCAGGCATGTCTTTAACAGTGCAAACAAAGCAAATGAAACATATAGATGCATGACTACCTCCCAGTGTCTACAACTGCCATCTCTATAGCGTCTTACCTAACGAGGCATGACCTGGCTGAAAGTTTAATGCAACTACATTCTGCCGTATTAGCAACACAGATACAGCGAGGACGTCAGTATTGCCTGAGATCAAAGTTGAGAATGCATCTCAGGACGAGATAGTAGAAAGTAGGTGGAGAGGTGTGCTGAGGTAAACAGTGATGCTTACTGTACAGAAAACATGTCTGACCCGACCAAGAAAGGAGTTATTGAAATATCTATTTAAATACATTTGAGACTTGGAGTTCGTGTACATTTGTTCTCCCCACAAGACCTTGTGAATTGCTTCCTCTATGAAGCCAGAGACAGATAAATGGAAGCTGCCTCTATTCTTCTCTGAAACGTCTCTGGGCTTTACCGTTTGATTTTGTTAAGCAAGGGCTGGACAACCTGCTGAAACCGACATATATAAGGTTTAGGCCAACTAGTCTCATGTTAACGCTCAAGAGTTATAAGTAATTGGGATTAAGAGGCACATTGGGTGTCAGAATGTCTAACAGGGAGTCAAGTACAGGTCAAAGTCTCAAGACTTCACCTCTGTGTGAACTCTCCTCTCTTTGTTTCTGGGACATAAACTTAATTACAAAAACACACATTTACTTTGATTTATAGAAACTATAGAAAGTAGCTATTTCAACCTGTGCTTTCATGAATCCTCTTTTGCAAGACCAAGGATGAGATTACAATTTGACTGACTGGCTGGTGAACTACAGGTTGACTATCGGATGTCAACACACGGAGGGGAAAAAGCACAAAAGTGAATGCGTCATTGGTCGTTGCTAAACGGCTGGGATCACATGGAAGTGTGTTTTAAGTCTGTCAGATGTTACTGTTCCAGGAGCATGCTCTTCTGACGTAACAATGTTCACCATAGCTTGCCTGTAAACACAACGTTTTAGTAGCCATGGATACATCTTTATGTGCAACATGCATTATTAATCGATTTTCCATACTTTGTTTGTCCAATTCTTATGCATGTGCACCATTCTGACTAGCTCAGGCAGGCTTGTTGAGACCAGAGAACATCTCCTGCATCTAAAACAAGCTTTTTTTTATTTTTGGTGTTTCCAATACGCCAGTGCTAATATGTTTTAAAGAGTTTATATTCCAGCATTACACAAAAATGGCCTTGATTGGTTTTTAGATTACTATTTTTTGAAGAAAAAGAGCCCTTGTATTTGACAAATTGACCGTTAACCAGCCATTCTTGTTAAGTGTATTGCCATTGTGCAGTGTGAATGTGTGTGTTTGTCTGATACAGTATCAGAGCTTACTGGTTCATATCACTGTTAAGTAGCCAGAGAGGTAACTGGAGTGGGGATGTATCCACCTCAGTGGGTTCAATCTGTCCTCATTGGGCACTCGCAGAACATGTGCCATACCCAACACACACAGACACACAGACACACAAAAACAGAGTATCCGGTAACAGATCCTCAATTATTTAGCAACAGACGAAGAGTGCCGCTAAGCAGCAACCAGATTCCTCCAACTCTCTGGAGCACGTCGGAATATTAATGATCCAGAGACACGAGGAGAGTGCAGAGACACAGGGTGTACGAGGGAGAAGATGCTTGTAACAGAGATTTGGGGGAAAGACTGTTCAAGTTTAAACCAATTAAATTATCAATTAGCAATCGCATCTGACACCCTCGCAGTGGTCCAGTTCAGAATTAGCTTTGTGTCGTGAAAAGCTAAATAAATAACTAAATGGTCAAGTAAAAGATGGAGCTTCACACCTGCTTTGCAGTCGTAGATTAGTTTGTCAATGTAAAATGATTTATTAAAAAGTATCAGTATGACCAAAACCATTTTGGTTCTTGTCCATACCATAAAACAGTACACATTGCAACTTGAGAAGAGAACAAATAGTTGTAACTAACAAAATCCTGAGTAGTTATCCATCTAGTCAGGAACAAAGCAGAAATGTATTTTTAATCAATGAATATATACCCAGTTCCTAATAACTCTGGAAGTACCGATGCATTCTGAGATAGCCAGCAGCCCTGATTTAGAACAGCTGCCAATGTAAGCTAGTGCTTAAATAAAAGGATTTTACGTGAACACTATAACATTTAGCAGATGATAGATACTATGATTTGCTCGCTAACAAGCTGAAATGATCTTGAGACTATCTGATGAACCAGTGGTCAAATTGTTACTTGTCATCCCAGTGCACAACAGTAAGTCAGTTATGTAGGCAGGTCCATTCATAACATCTTATTACCTCCGCCAAGAAGGTTACGTTTGTTTGTCTGTCTGTCAGCACGATTAAGGAAAAAAAAGCGATTTTCATGTATGGGCCAAAGAAGAATACATTTTGGAGCGGAACAGAACCCCGGGTCACTTACACACATTATTGTTCACTAGTTAAGATGTCATCGGTTGAAGAACATATTAACAAATGACTGCATTTGAATATCAGCAGGCATGCGAACACTGTCATTTACAGAAATGTTGATTAATGTGCTTACTCTCTAAGGCAGGGGTGTCAAACTCATTTTAGTTCAGGGGCCGCATACAGCCCAATTTGATCTCAAGTAGGCCGGACCAGTAAAACCACAGCATAATAACCTGTAAATAACAACAGCTCCAAATTTTCAAAGTACATTCTGAAAATGTTCACATTTAATGAACTAGATCACAGTGTATCTACAAAGGCACACGACATTCACAGGTATCTAGAACTGAACAATGTAGTATTTTACTTTATGATCAAAACAACTTGTCAAGATCTAGAAATGATTTTAAATTGACATTCATTTCCACATCCGTGTAGTAATCCTGACACACCACACCATACAAACTAAAGTGAGAACTATTAAGGAAGAAGGTGAAGTTATTTTTATTGAAAAATTGCAGTTAATGTCTTCTCTGTAATTTTTACACTTTGCAAAGTCATCCTGCGGGCCGGTTTGGAGCCTTTGGCGGGCCGGTTTTGGCCCGCGGGCCGTATGTTTGACACCCCTGGTCTAAGGTGATGAAATCTTCAATTTAAACTGGGGGCATTTCCAGTTCGACTATCAATATATCATTAAAATATCCAATGTTATTATCTATGACTTAACATAATAAAGAAATAAGATGATGATGAGATTTGTAACTAACTACATAATATATTTATACCAACCTAATCCATATATTTCTCAGAATAATGATATTTGCTTGAAAAGACGTTTGTGGGGATGTTGTGGGTTCACTTATTACTTGCTAGGTTCTGGTCGAGTGGCAGTTTACGAGCGTGAGCGTAGAAGAAGAAGAGTAGTAGAAGAAGAAGAGTGATATGAAGCTGTCATAGCTAGCAGCCAGCTATGGCTTAGGCTCACTTTTCTGTATGCAGAAAATCTATATTTGGCTAAAGTACACAGCTGAGCATGATAGGATGAAACAAGTAAACATGTCTTATCATGAAGACACATAACAACACAGGTAAGTTAGAATTGACACTTGTTTTACTTTGACTTTCAATGTTAGTACAAAAATGTATTTTGGAACAGTGAATGGGTGGAGATCAACATAACATGGTTAACAGTAGCTAGAACAAAGCCTTGCTACTAAAGGCTACATTAAAATCAATGAGCTGAGAGTTTACATTTTTGGCACTGCAGCATATAAAGCATGCATACTGTGTGTGGTTTGTTTGGAAAATGAGTCCTGTTGCATGAAGGGAACAGTGGATAACTCAACTTTAACATCTTTCTGTAGCTGCCGTTTACACCTGTTTCTCAAAATGTCTATGCAGAGTTCTCAACTGCTGCTCTATATTTTCCGCTAATCTGTTTTCTAAATTTTTCACTAACCTCAGGACTATCTTCTCTTCTCGATGCACCTTTTTCTGGCCACTATCACTGCCTCTCTATCGAGTCCTCACATATATGTATTAGTAGTCCATGCTGTGTAGCTGGTTCTTCCTATCTGTCTTCCCCTGCAGGGCAGCAGGAAGCAGTGGCAGATTCAGGTCCGCCACCCGACGCTGGAGAGATGAACGTAACTGAACTGAGTTCCTCTTTGCTCCATTCAGCCCTCCTCCTGCCGTCCCACACTCGCCTCCTCCTCCTCCTGCTGCTGCCGACAGATCTTTTCTCTTGCCCCTCTCCTGCCTGAGGCTCTTAATGACCAAAGTATGTTGTCTCTGTGAGGGGAAGGCGGGAGGTTTAGACCCATTCACCAGGAGTCCTGGGGGCCCGGGTCGGGTCAACCCTACCCATGTCATCTTCCTGCCTCTTCCGTCTTTTAGCCCCACGTTGCGCAGGCGGGGCAGTGGGGCAGAGGGAGATGTCTGTGTCGTCTCCATGGTTCCCAGGTGGTCTCTGTCCGTCTGCGTGGTGTGTGCGTCGGCCTCCAGGAGCATCCTGGGCGAGATGCCGTTCTTCTCTGAGGAATAAAATGTCTGCAGCTTTTCCAGACGCTCGTTGATGCTCAGGTGATGAGAATGGTCGTCCTGGTGGCGATTGTCGTGGAAGCAGTCTGACCCGGGGTCTGCGGCCCCGTCAGATTGAGTCGTCCTGAGCAGGTGTGTGTGTCGGATCGGCCTGGACGTGCTTCCGTCGCCGATTGGCTCAGCCGGTAAGGGGACTTGGCAAGGGGCAGATTCACAGAGTTGAGATGCAGAGCTTTTAGGAGGAGAAAGATGGACGAGCTCCCTGTCTCCGAACACAGACACTGGAACACACAAACATATGGATGCAGTATGTAACACACTGTACTGTGGATGTGTGCAGCTTTGTTTCTGTATGTGCTATAAATCCTCACCTTCAGGAAACAGAGTCTCTCTGGTGTCCAAGGTGATGGCGATCTCCTCATCAGTGGCCCCATCCTCTGTAGACAGAGGGGCGGGGGAGGGAAGGCGAGGGGGTATTGAGGGGGAGGCAGAGTGAGGAAGTTGGGGTAGAGATGGGGAAGGTGGACGGTTCTCCGCGTCCTCTCGACGGTCCTCTCGACGGTCCTCTCGACGGTCCTCTCGACGGTCCTCTCGACGGTCCTCTCGACGGTCCTTTCTGTGCAGATCCTCAGGCCTCTTCCTGTTGCTCTGACATTCAGTTGTCTGTTGGGCTCTCAGCGGCCTGCTGGACTGCTTCGAGCCTTTTTCATTGGTCGGTTCATTCTAAAAACAAGTAGTGATTAGTTATCAGGAGGCCAAAGAATGTTTTTGAAACATAGACAAAGACATGTCATAGTCATCTCATATCCACATAAAATAGACTCTTTCTAATACAGCCACAACACTTCATCTCATCCATTCAAAAAACAAAAACAAATCAGTGAGCTGCACCACTGCACTGGGTGGTGTCTTCAATTGTGTATTAATCCACAGCTGAAAATAGTCCCCAACAAATGCACCAGTTCCTCCTGTTTGAGTAACATTTGCTAAAGTCTACGGCGCCCAGCTGTTTTAGGAAATTACTGCGCTAATTTATTTATAAATAAAACTATAAATAAATAAAACTCTTTATTTTAAGATTTATGTTTTCATAGGAACAAATGGACTTTGCACAGACAGTACGGACGAATTACATCTATTACATATATGAATACAGACAAACACAAAATGCCATAATCACATAATCACATCACCAGTCTGGTGCACACGGTTAACATAGATTTGCTGGCGCTGCTATTATTACTCACTATTGTAATATACCACTGTCTGTTGGTAATGGTAATGTCCAATTGTCTCCATAAGCTCTTGTATAGTTTTTATTTTTTTCTATTCCTATGAAGTTTTGTATACACCTCTTATTGTTTATTTATTATTGTATCTTTACTATTGCTGCAACAACCAAATTACCCCTCTGGGTATCAATCTTAACTTCAATCATTGTTAGTTTTAATCTACTTCAGGATGTGTTCACAATACAAATCCATATCCTTTAAAGGAATACACTTCCACATTTCTAAACGATCACTTTGTGTTTATGATGTTATTGACAGAATTACCTGAGTCTTTGATTCAGTGTTTGGCCTCTCTCTCCATGTATTCTTGCTTGGGAGACTCCAGTCATTGCTCTCTAGTTTCTGCCAAATCAATCATTTGTATCTGTTAAACCTTCACAGAATATCATAGAGATGGTTGTGTTTATTCATTGTTTCAGGTACTGTTGTACTGACCCCCTTATGTCTGTGTCTGTGTGTGTCTGTTTAAAAATGAGGTGTGAACCTTGCTGGCCTTGGCTCCCTTCTGGCTCCTGCTGAGTTTGTTGAGCAGCAGGTGATAAGAGGCCATGATGGTGGAGGGTCGGTTGATGGTGAGTGTGTGTATGATATCAGAGAGGGAGTAGCCAAGCGTCTCTGTCATGTATGCCAGCACAGACGAGTTGAGATCCTCAGGACACAACCTGGGAAATAACCAGTGATGGAAGAACAGTTGCAAAGATAGAGTGTGAAGAGTGATGCAAAGAGAAATGTTCGGGGTCATTGAGGGTGTGTTTGTAAGGAACAGTAGGACCAGTAAGTGAAGGATTTGGGTTTGATGATTTTCAACTGTTACCAGAACAGAGCTGGAACAGTTCTTGCTCCATTCATTCATGTGGATTTCAGAAAATGTGTTTTTGCCAAGAGGAGCCATACATGATTGCATTTCCACACTGCGTAAAGTGATAAAAGCCTTTTAGTCATGCTATAACACACAAAGCTGTTACCCTACTGACCACAAACACATTCATTTTGTTAGAAAACTCGCAGTGACTTCTCTCTTGGTTCTTTTTCCCACATTGTAATGTTTGCTGCAGAACCTTCCCTGAGGACAGTCTCACTTTGCTCTCATTGTTCAAACATACATAAATATAGCAAATGTGAAAATATAGGAATTTACATAGTTGTCAATTGTTTTCAAGAATATAATGGGCATGCATCCACTATTTTTCTTATGTTGAGATATATTTAGAAAAACTATGATGGGACCTTTTACGATATACAAAATTGGTAAATTCTGCTGAATATATTATTAAAAGTAAGTCAATGTGACAAGGAAAATATGGTTGTGTTGCCTTAGTTTGTAGTCACACAGTAGATCGCTACCTGTTTTTATGAGAGAGTGTGTGGAGTGGTTTCTTGGCATATCCTTCGTTGATCCATCTCTCCTCCATCGCAGCTCTGACACTGGGTCTCTTAGCTGGGTCTGGCTCCAGCAGAGACAACACAAACGCAACTGCACCTGAAGAAGGGGGATGGATGAAGCAGTGAAACGTTTGTTTTCTTAATTTTCAGAACTTTAAATTCAGTGATTTCAACATTTGGTGTAAATTCTCATTGGATCAATTTGTGAGATATGAAAAGTAAAGCCTCTGCTGTACAGAGAGTTTTAGCCTCCGGACTACAACATTTCCTGTTTTGGCTCTTTTTTTCAAGACCGCACAGTCAGAGTTGGAATTCTATGCTCAAGCACCTGATGGTAAACAAATCCCTCAAACAGCTTTTGCATAATGAACTGTACTTAACATAATAAAGTGCATCACCATAATATTCACCCACTCACGTATAAACCGGACTCACGTATAAGGAGCAGTTTCGGGTCAGTGTCCTGTGTGTGACTTTGGCATGCAAATTGGTGGAGTTTAGGATCAGACCACCAACAGTGCATGTAGGATCTTTTTTCACGCACACCTAAGTTTGTACTATTCTTGCCTGGCCAAAAGGGACCAATTATAATAATAATAATAATAATAATAATAATACATTGAATTTGTAAAGCGCCTTTCAAAGCTAAAAGCAATCTCAAGGCGCTAAATAAAAGAGCCAATGTTGCACAACTACTTCAGACGGCCAGACTGATGTCACTCATTGTGACTTCACTGAAACTGTATCAGCGACGACAGAGAGGTAGGATTTCCCCTCAGTAGAACCAATTCAGCCGGTGACATGGAGCCGTCTTGTGACAGCCAAGCGGGGCTGATAGATTGACTCCAGATGGGGATTCCTGATAAACTCCACAGTTCGGGGAAGCAGGTGGATTCAAATGACAACATTTACTGATATATAGAAAGCCAAGGCTGCTCCATACAATCTGCTACAATCAGCTGTCTCCATCAGGCTCAACTCAGATGGTTTGAACTGATAGAATTAAATAATAATAATAATAATAATAATAATAATAATAATAATAATAATAATAATAATAATAAGCTTTATTTGTATAGCACCTTTCATACAAGAATTGCAGCCCAAAGTGCTTCACAGCAGAAACATAACAATTATTACAAGATTAGACAGAATAAGAGCATTTACAGTACAATAATCACAGTGTTGATGTAAATGAGTCTGAAGTAGCATTATAAAAATAGCCAAATTAAAATAGCCAGAATTAAAATAGTCTAAAATAACATTGGAAATCATGCCTAGTTTCCGTATCTGTGCAGTACTTAACGACCCTCCTGTCGGAAAACCACATTCATCACACCATTCTTGTAAATGTTTTAAACTATCAGAGCCATATTTTAAAAGCATGATATCAACAATGGGCCCCTGTGGCCCTTCAACTGGTTTACTCCCTTTGCTACCCATTCTAGTCAAGTCTACTCTAAGGTACTGGAAAGGAGGGTTCGGCCGATAGTCGAACCTCTGATTGAAGAGGAACAATGCGGATTCCGTCCTGGACGTGGAACAACGGAACAACTCTTCACTCTCACAAGGATCCTGGAGGGGGCCTGGGAGTACGCCCAACCAGTCTACATGTGTTTTGTGGATCTGGAGAAGGCGTATGACCAGGTCCCCCGAGTGATACTGTGGGAGGTGCTGCGGGAGTATGGGGTGAGGGTGTCACTTCTGGGGCCATCCAATCCCTGTACGCCCAAATCGAGAGTTGTGTCCGGATACTCGGCAGTAAGTCGGACTCGTTTCCAGTGAATGTTGGCCTCCGCCAGGGCTGCGCTTTATCACCAATCCTGTTCATGATTTTCATGGACAGGATATCGAGGCGTAGTCGTGGAGGAGAGGGTTTGCAGTTTGGTGGCCTCAGGATCTCATCGCTGCTCTTTGCAGATGATGTGGTCCTGATGGCGTCATCTGTCTGCACCTTCAGCAGTCACTGGATCGGTTTGCAGCCGAGTGTGAAGCGGTTGGGATGAGGATCAGCACCTCAAAATCTGAGGCCATGGCTCTCAGCAGGAAACCGGTGGATTGCCTACTCCGGGTAGGGAATGAGCACTTACCCCAAGTGAAGGAGTTCAAGTACCTCGGGGTCTTGTTCGCGAGTGAGGGGATGATGGAGCGAGAGATTGGCCGGAGAATCGGAGCAGCGGGGGCGGTACTACAGTCACTTTACCGCACCGTTGTGACGAAAAGAGAGCTGAGCCAGAAGGCTCTTTATCAGAGAAACTTCATTTTTTTCCCCGTGGTAAAACAGTTTATTTGATCTCAAGTTTTTCAAGTAATAATTCACCATTAAAAGGCTAAGATAAAAATATATAAAATATCACCATTTAAAAGCTAAAGTAAAGACATATGTTTTTAGCTTACTTTTGAAGATATTGAGCGAGCTTGCCTCCCTGATGTCTGCAGGTAAAGTGTTCCATAGCTTTGGTGTATAACTGCAAAAGGCTGCATCCCCAATTTTCTTTTGGAAGTTTCTGGGAACATTTAATAAACCAGTAGTGGATGATCGTAATGTTCTTGGGGGCACATAGTTTATTAGAGAGTTGGCAGTGTAACTTGGTGCGGTTCCATTTAGGGCTTTGTATACAAGAAGGAGGACCTTAAAGTCAATTCTAAAAGTTACTGGAAGCCAGTGTAGAGCAGCTAACACTGGACTGATGTGGTCTCTCTTCTTGGTTCTAGTCAGGAGCCTCGCTGCAGCGTTTTGGATGAGCTGAAGTCTCTCCGTTGTTTTTTTTTGGGAGGCCGGTAAAGAGTGCATTACAGTAATCGAGTCGGCTTGAGATAAAAGCATGGATTAGATTTTCAGCATCCTTTTGATTTATAAATAGTCTGATTTTAGCTATATTTCTAAGGTGGAAGAAGGATGTTTTTGTCACCTTGTTTATGTGGGATTTAAAGCTTAGATCTGAGTCTATGATAACACCAAGACTTGTGACTTCAGGTTTAATCAAAGGAGTAAGTTCCCCCATGTTATTCAGCATCATCTCTCTTTTTGTTACAGGACCTACTAGTAGGATTTCAGTTTTGTTCTCATTTAATTTTAAGAAATGATTGCTCATCCATTTATTTATTGCTGACAGACAGGTGGTGATGGAGTTAATAGCTGTAGTATCATTTGGTTCAGCAGAGATGTACAGTTGTGTGTCATCCGCGTAGCTATGGAAGCACACATTGTGTTCTCTAATGATGTCCCCCAGTGGTAGCATGTATAGGGAGAACAGTAATGGACCGAGGCAGCTCCCTTGTGGAACTCCAAAGTGGGCATCATGCTTCTCTGACACATGATCTCCAAGCCTGACAAAATACTTTCTCCCTTTGATATATGTTCTGAACCAGTTTAATACACAGTCAGAAAGACCAACCAGTTTTTCTAGACGATTAATTAGGATGTCATGGTCGATTCGTGTCAAATGCTGCGCTTAGGTCTAGCAGGATAAGAATTGAGACCTTGTTTGTGTCAGAGTTTAGTCTGAGGTCACTAATTATTTTAGTCATGAGCAGTTTCGGTGCTGTGGCATGCTCTGAAGCCTGATTGAAATTCCTCCAGGAATGTTGTTTTCTTTAAGAAAGGAGTTTATTTGGACCGAACAATGCGAGTTCTTCACACTTTGATGCAGAGGACTGCGGAGAGGTGGGGGCAGTGTTCAATAGTAGATAATAGTCAAGAATAGTATTCTAGAATTTCCAACATTCTCTGTGATAATCTTAGAAAAGTAATCCTTTCTTGCCAGCTGCATTGCTTTACCATAGGCAGCCATGGATTCTTTGTAGATATCATAGTTAACTGTGAGCTTAGTTTTCGTTCAGCTGCTCTACAAATGCACTATTTGTTGATTTTAATCTATGAACCTGTGGAATAATAGCTTCTGAACACACTCAGTTTGTTTGCAGTAATAAAAGTCTAAAAAACAATGTTAAAGATAACATAAAAAATAAAAGGAAAAAATAAGACATCACCAAAACAAACGAAGAAAGTGGAAGAAATTAATAAACTAAGAGAATTACAAATGGGCCAGTCTGACAGGAATTAATGTGGCAGAAGAAAAAGAAGATGGAATCAGCTAAAGTGAAGCAGAGCTTGAAAGAAAAAATACAACAACACCATTCAGATAAAGTGTGAAAGTTAATGTCAACGTCTGAGATGCCATCTGTGGCAGCGATACAGACACAAATCCGATCTTGTCACAGTTTCAGAGCTCTAGAGCCAGGCTGGTTTTTCCCGCAGTAACAGGAGCTATGTTTGTTTGTGGTGAAATGGCGCCATGACAGAGTGTAATGGAGTGACTATGTGTGAGAGAGAGACCAAAATAAAGCAGAGAGAAACAGGGACACTAAGGCCACTGTGTACTTGGTACAGAACAAGTGGTAGAAGGATGAAATAAATGACTAAATTAATTTAAAAAATGTTTGTCTCATGACAGGGTTTGGTCTGTGGAGAGAAGACTGGATCCCGGTTTGTGTTCTCAAAGAGTTATTAACAAAAGCTGAACAATTTCTCACAATTAACATGTATGCATGTTTAGGATATCCTGTTTAATGTAGATCTTACCTGTGCATAGCTCAAGTGCTGACTGTGATATAAGGGAGAATTTTCCCTCAGTTTAAAGAACATCTTTCATATGGTCTTTGATATTTAGTAAATATGTTTTTGCTAATTTAACCTATACCACATTCAGTCATATTTCTAAATACTTTTCTGTAGTTTTGTTTTGTTTCATGTTATTTATTGCAGACATTTAGTCCTTTAACTATATTCTAATAAGTAAATTCACTCTTGAACCTTTAACTATGGTATAAAGGCCATTGAAGGTAAAATAAATAAATAAACTGAGGCGGGGGTGGGGGTAATATTCAGAAGAAAACCTCAGAATTTCTGATATTATGAGAATTTGTTTTGGGATATTCTTTGAAATTAACGTGTTAAATTTACGAAAATTTGTGCAAACAAAAAGTATTTTTTTCAGTGAAGAAGCAGCTAAGGTAAAATGTGGAGGTACCTTTGCTGACATCACCGGGGATGCTGCTGATCTCTCCGTTGACCATCTTCTGGTGCAGCTGCTTGATGTTGAAAGGCTCAACAGTGAAGGGCAGAGTCCCTGTCAGCATTGCAAACATACTCACACCTCTTCACACACACACACACACACACACACACACACACACACACACACACACACACACACACACACACACACACACACACACACACACACACACACACACACACACATACACAAGCAAAATGTGAAGAAACATAAACACATTTACAAGATGCATACACAGAAATGCAGCCTTTCCACTGTCCTTCAGCTTTTTCAATGCAGAAAACTGCCTTTCCACACTCTGATGGAGCAGACTTGGAAACAGGCCTCCTCACACACTGAGACTTTATCACTTACATGGACCAGACGTCCACTTTGGGTCCATACTTCCTGTGAGCCAGCAGCTCAGGGGCCGCGTAGGCAGGACTTCCACACTGGGTGTTGAGGAGCTCCAGAGACAAGGATTCAGCCTTCAGAGTGTTACTCAGGCCAAAGTCTGTGTGAAACATCAACGTTTTAACAGATGCACTAGATCGCTAAGACAGGGTCTAACACTTTGCATCAGTACATATGTCAATTTCAGAAAGCAGGAATGTCAACATACCCACGATCTTTATGTTGTTATGTTCGTCCAGTAGGAAGTTTTCAATCTTTAAATCTCTGCAGAAGAAAAGAAGAGAGAGAGAGAAAGAGAGAGAGAGAGAGGAGAGAGAGAGAGAGAGAGAGAGAGAGAGAGAGAGAGAGAGAGAGAGAGAGAGCTGTTTGGTCACAAAGGGAAACTGTGGTTCACTGTAGTATTTTTATGAGCTCCGTCTTTAATCCTGAAGGGAATTTTATTTCCTTGGAGCACTTAAATTGAAAGACACTAGGGTGGTTGTTCAATTTAAGAACTCCTCCAGTGTGTGTTTGGCCTTAGTAAGCTGTTTCTGTGTATTTATGGACAACCAGATGAGATGGGACCAGACTGGACCCACAAAAGCAAAGGAAAACCCAAGCTAAATTTGGGTTTGGGTAGAGCACAGGAGGAACAGTTAATGGTCATTTGGGGGATTCATTTGTTTTGGACTACGAACCTGCACCCATCAGGATTTTTAACTCAAGCCAAACTTACATTTTCTTGACTTACTAGCTCTTCTCTGCCACACTAATATCTCTGTGTTCACCTGGGAAAGTTGCCTCACTCCCCTAAAAGTACCCCAGCCCCACCACCAACCGCACCGAGCTAAATGAAAATCTGCGGTTAGGAGAGAGAGATCCCCTATAAACTATAGCCTGGGAATCAGCCATGTTCCTTTCATCTGCCTTCATCTAACCAACAGACACTCCGGGTCCCGAAAATCCAGAGAACACCGCTCACACAACCAGAATAAAGTTCAAAGAGAGACGGAGGAAGAAAGAAGGAAAAAGGCGAAAGCAGACATTGTCATAAAGGAGAAAATGTATGCGGTAAACCTACTGGATGTGGGTGGTAGGAGGTGCATTTAAGTGCAAATTTTCCATTTATTTCCAGTTTAATCATTTCTGTGTGGGACTGTGGTGGAGAGTGTGAGCGCTGGGGAGTGTGTGTATGTGTGCGAGCATATGTGTGTGTGTGTGTGTGTGACAGAGAGGTGCGATTGAAGGGTTGGGAGCACCATCGTTGAGGGACTTCATTAGAGAGGAAGTCCATGATGTTGTGATGATGTGTGAATCATGGCGCCGGCGCAGGATGATGAGGTCATTGCCTGGTAATCACATTCCCACCTTCAGAGGAGCCAAAGTCTTAAACCAAAGCCCAGCGCTGTGAATATTGTGTGTGGTTGCAGTGTAACTGTGTGTGTGTGTGTGTGTGTGTGTGTGTGTGTGTGTGTGTGTGTGTGTGTATTAGGTCTCTAACACCTACACATACTAAAATGCCACTAAAATAACGCTCTCAGCTCCCACACTATACTGTGCCATGTATTGCCTTCCTAGCAGCGTTTCCTCCTCTGTAGGCTGTTAATGCGCTGCAAACTACTCTGTGTGTGTGCGCGCATTTGTGTGCTCACAAGTGTGTATATGTGTGTGCGCGCTCTTGATTGGCTGACTGTTACACTGGCTCAGTGAGCATGGTTTTGGTCATATGCATGGCAAAAGATGTCCAGACGTTAATGTTAAGACTGTGCTAAATTTGTTAGAAAAGTGAGTTGTTTGTTTTTAAGATATCTAGGTTACCATTGTTTTAACAGCTTAAGGATCTGCTCCATAATGAAATACAGCCGTTTAAATGATGTTGGGACAATGATGTATGCAGCCTAGATAATAAAACTTTCAAGCAATTTTAGTCCAGGTTCAACTCCAAAGTCCGGTAACCTGCAAATGACTTTATGTATAGTTACTTGACCCGAGTTAGATGAGAAGATTGATACAACTCTACTGCCCAATTCCAATCCGGCCCCTTCAACACCTCCGTCAGCGTAGAGGGTCCACCATATTAAGTGCTATCTCAAAACAATTAGCGGGGAGTGGAAGTGGTTTATAAAACCCTCCAACAGCGAGTCTACATCGATGCTGACTTAAGCAGCTGCCCTTACTGACCACGTGCAACGCCGCTTTGTGTTCCATACAAACAGTTTCATGTGACTACCTGTACAAACATTTACTGCTCAACTAAGGTGGAAATGTTATATCGTCATAGAGACGTTAACAACTATACACTCCTAGTCATTTGATTGTAACGTTTATTTACAGGGACTGTCGCAAAAACCAAGCAGCTCATAAACATCAGGGTTAAAAAGACAAAAAATTAAATTAAAAAAATGCTTTCAAAGAAGCTCAGGAGTTTTATTTTTCTCCCTAGTGTTTGGCTGCAGCTTCCAAAAGATGCTCATATGAAACTATGGTTACGAAAAGCTATGACAGTTCCTGTTTCTGCCAAAGAGAGTTAAGTTTGTCCCGAAGCCTGCTGCTGTATTTCTACCCGTACACCCTAAAGAAGGATGCTTCATTCAGCTGAGAGTGAGACGACAAACAGAGTTCACTCTGTCAGTGGGAGGTGCAGGGGCCACATTGAAATTGGGCTTTTATATGTTTGTCAGTAAATAAATAAACCACAGCAGCTATTCTCAAACACTGGGCGGGGGCCCACCGGTGCCGGATTATTTCTTGGACAGGCGGAGTAACTTCAGTGACTTAAATAGTAAAAGAGTAAGAGACACTAACTCAGTATAAGGCAGATATTCTACTACATGTATAAGTGCTGCCCATGTGTGTGTGTGTGTGTGTGTGTGTGTGTGTGTGTGTGTGTGTGTGTGTGGTGTCACCTGTGTACGACGCCGTGTTTGTGCAGGTGCTCCACAGCAGAGAGGATCTGGCGAGTGTAACGCCGCACCTCCCTCTCCTCCAGCCGCTTCCTCTCACAGATCCTGTCCATCAGGTCTCCTCCAGCACACAGCTCCATGGCCATGTAGTAGCTGTTCTCCGTCTCCAGAGTCTGACAAGCCACACGGTCGTTCATGTGCATATATTGGACAAGCTTTTTCAACAGCAGCATATATGATAACCTTTTAATTACAGTCTACAATTAAACATACGCCATTGTTAATGTAATGTGCGACTGTATCAATGGTTTGTATTTGGATTGTATATATTCTATATGAATATGTGTGCTTTGAGTTTTCTACCTCCAGCAGGACGACGATGTGAGGATGTCGGACCATCTGATGAATTCGAGGTTCTCTCTTCATGTTCTTCAGCACGTAAGAGTCCTGCCGCGCTTTCTTCTTGTCGATCACCTTAATGGCCACCTACACCCATACAGACATGCACACACATGCAAAAGTTATGTTTTTATTTGACTTTGCTCCTCCTTTTTTAAATTAAAAGTGATAGTAGCTTCATCCACTTGCTCCAAGGCACTTAAACAGTAAGTGTTGAGCAACACTTCCTCATCTACCGACACTACTGTCTCACACATTTGAACCTTTTGCAATTTAGCCTCTGAATGAAAATGTAACATATACAGTATTCTCCATACAATACTAAACCCTCAAGCTTTATTTCAAAGGTAACACGCATATGATAAAAAAAAAGTGGGGAGAAACAATCTTATAACAAATCACTGCTGGAAAACAGCAACCAGTAAGCAACTGCAGAAAAACATGTAATCACTGCAAAGTCAAATAATAAGTAAGTCAACTTTGATTAAGTCCATTGCTGTCAGTACTGGAACGTGTTTGGTGGATAACTCTCCTGAAGCAGTATCCCTTCTAGATGATGATGATGTGAAAAAGCACTTACAGGTAATAAGCTAAAGGTGATACTTTACTAAGCAGGTTAACACTTGTGTGATTGACAGTAAACTGTTAAGATCTAGAGGACTACGTTTTATTTACTAAGTTGTATATTCCTTTAATACTGAGTGTAAAAAAAATATGTCATTTAATTCAAAAGTAAAATCTAATTTAAAAAAGACTCTAAGGTTTTCTGTGTTTGCACATTAGCAGTCTTCAGCTCCACAGGTCTGTAGGGTAGCGAAGGTTAAGAGGAGCAAACACCCCCAGAGATGAGTTTGGTCATTACTATGGCAACCAGGTCAGGTACATCTGAGCCTGGGTCAGGGACTCGGACGGGTGAAAGAAAGTTACACATACATTTAAACACGCACGCACACGCACATGCACACACACACACACACACACACGTACACACGCACACACTCACACACACACACACACACACACACACACTCACACACTCACACACACACACACACACACACACACACACACACACACACACACACACACACACACACACACACTTCACAGTAAGTGAACATCCATATAGTCCCAGTTTAGAGCCACAATATCAAAAATAGACCAAATATAAAATAATTACAAACATTAGCATGGTTGTGTTTTGGGAGATTATTCCTTTCCAGGACATGTTCGGGGCAATACTATGCATATTTTGTCTGAGCAATTTGCATCATATATGTAACATAAATCATAACTCCATGATGTTTACATGGCATTTGAGTCCAGATATATTGAGCAGAAAAAGATCCACCTTCTTTAAATCTGTTGTTCCTGTATATGTAGAAGTAATTACAGGTGGAATAATAACAGGCCACTGCCTTCTACAACGCAACACGTGAGTATAATAATCATTTACAAGTGGTAACCGTGTAATCAAAATAATGTTATCGTGTCATCTTTTTCTTGCCCCCGCTCCAGTCTGAGACATGTCTCCTCGGTCTTATTCTCAATTCAGGGAGGAGAAAGCACCGACCTTTTCCCCCGTGCCGATGTGCAGCCCCTTCCATCACTTTGGCAAACGATCCCTTGTTGATCATTTTCCCCACCAGATAGGATCCCACCCGTTTGGAGTGGGGGAAGCTCCGCAGCAGCTCCCTGGGGACCTTCAGAGATGGCAGAGGCAGCCGCTCGTGGCCCGGCCCCGAGGCTTCCCACTGGGACGCGCCGCGCTCTCCTTCGCACCCTCCTTCTACCACCATGTCCTCTGGAGAGGGCTTCAATGCTGCAGCTGGCATCCGGGACAGGGCCAGGACCCCATGTGGCCGCCTCTCACACGCACACAATCAAATCCAAAAACAGGGCAGTCCACAAAGAACACACATACTAACACACACACACACACACTGGTTGATTCAGGAAGAGAGAATATTGCACATATAACCCTCTTCAGGAGCAGGTGCGTGTCGTCAGATGCAGTCCTTGCACTCTCAGGTAAGTATATCCTTTAGTCCAGACTGTCTGATGAAGACTCCTCTTCTCTTCTTCTGTTATCTTACCTTTTTAACAAATACAGGTGTCTCAAAGTCTCTCTCACAATCCAACTGTGCAGCATGTAACACTGGCTCCTCTCTCTTTCTCTCCCTGCCGGTTAGTGGATGATTAACCGTTGTGTTCTTAGGTCAGCTGCAGCGATGAGGAAGACATTCTACACCGTAATTACCCCCCCCCCCCTCCCTTTCCACACACTAAAGGTACACACAGACGGTTACACAGTAACTCTTTAAACTCTCTTACTTCACTTCCTTGGGTTACTTTAAAAAAACGTGTTTTCTAATTCAGTCCATTTCAGTTTCTCACCGATACAATCGGGTCATTTTCCTTCCCTGTGAGGACGGATCGGGGTGTTATGGCACACTCAAGAGTGAGAAGGACAGAGGAGAGGGATAAGTGTCCATCATCTTGCTTTCTTGCTGAGGGTTAGATGAGAAAGATTGATACCACTCTCATATCTGTGAAATGAAAATGAAACTACAGCCAGCAGCTGTTAGCTTAGCTTAGCACAAAGATTGGAAACAGCTAACCTGGCTCTGGTCAAAGGTAAAACAAACGTGGCTGAAACCCCAAATCATTGTTTTTACACAATGGGTTGTGTAGGGATTAAACAAACGAGATATAACACGCTAATTAGAGAGATTTAGAAAGCACTGGTAGGAGGATGTTGTTACATTTTGACAAAGCTATGCTAGCTGATTTTCTGCACATTGTAGCTTCATATTTACTGTACATGAGATATGAGCGCTATCAATATTCTCATCTAACTCTCAGCAATAAAGTTACACAGAAGCACATTTCCCAGAATGTAGAACTATTCGTTCAAATCTCCAATTGCATCAAAGTAAAATGGCTTTTACCTATAATCTCATATAATAATGTGATTTACTAAATTAGTTTTGAATGGGTTTCACTGGCTTATTTGGGAGCAAGATGATTCATAAATGTCCCTATCCATACTACCTTTACAACTACTACCTTCATTGTTGACCTCAGCAAGGTTTTTTGTCTGGCCCAGAGAGGTCAAAGGTCAAGGTCAACAACAGATCGCCCCCTGCTGGTGGTGTGGATTCAGTACCTCATTACATGAAATCTGCTTCAGAGCCTGTAATGTGATCTATGTTTTTACTTGCATGGTGAGTTTACATGATTATTTCAAGTATTGAATATAATTGAGGATTTGATATAACACTTTGGAGAAGCATCTGTGTTATAACAGTGGTGATCAATGGAAAGCAGCAGTGAGGTTTTGTGCTGATGAGTGATGGGCAGCATTGAAGTGTGTCTGCTTTTCTGCTACTGTGTGTATTAAAGTGTGTGTGCGCACATCAGGGTCCGATTGCAGTGTGTTGCTGCTCGATTCTTCCTCACTCAGCTGATGAAAGGAGGGATAGAGCCTTATATCCGCCATGTAACCCAATATACTCACACACTCTCAAACAAACACACGCACGCACGCACAACCTTACACAACCTTTAACTGAGCGACTATAGTAGCCAAGTGAAGCTTCTAGAGTTACCTTATTTAGTTTTGAACATGTTGATGCTGTATAATTTGATTTGGCATTGGGAGCACACACACACACACACAGTTGCAGCAGCCATGACAGTTTTCTTCTCTTTTGTGCGCTCTGAGGCGCCATTAAACTCCGTGTAATAACAATCAAAACACTTTGTCGACCACTTTTCTCCCTCAAGGTGATCAAGCCAACATTTTACAAACTTTTTCTGAGATACAATCAGCAACATTGACCAACTCAGGTCCAAACTGTCTGCGCCATAATGGGAAATAAAGGACACATAAATCTAACACACACCCATACTGTATGCTGGTATCAATCGTTTTTCCAGAATATTCTGAATTGAGCAGCAAAACACAGGAGCAGTCCACCATTAGTGGTTTCACATCAGTAGAATCCAAAATGCTGTGAAAACATTCAACCAAACCCCTTCAAGAAAATCAGTAACTTTCCTACACAAATTTAAATCTCACATCTTAATCTCTTTCTTCTTCTTCTTCGTTTGTGTGTGTGTGTGTGTGTGTGTGTGTGCGCGCTCACACGCCAGGAGCCCTACACTTCATAAACGGGTCTTAAGGCTCCAGCGTGTGTGTGGGAGGAGGTGTTAACACACCCTTCCTAATGCCGGGGAAGGGTGTGAAGCTGTATCTGGCTCTGTATTGGACGGACACATAGGAGGAAAGAAAGAAAGGAAGAAAGTGTGACAGAGAGGAAGCGGTGTGCTGCGTTCCCGATAAAGTGACGGGCGAGTGATAGGAAGTGAGTGAGAGAGGATGAGTGAGAAGGAGAGAAACTCAGCTTCACAGCTGAAAAACAAATATGAATTAATAAGAGGCTTTTTATATAACCTCGACACTGCCATGCTTAAATGTTTTGCAGAGGCTTTTCTGTGTCTGTGTGTGTCAATGTGTGTGTTTTCATGGTTCAGAAAAGGTCATTCTCACTGCCAGAGACCACAGTCTATTTGTGTGTGTGTACTTAATGCATATACCCGTATTCGTAAGCTGTTTTTAAAAGCATTGCGAGATTATGTGCCTTTGCATCTACACACATGCATATATAAGCGTCATTTACATGCCTTGCAGTATAATTATGTGTGTATACATAGTCGAGTGTTTGTGTGTGTGTGTGTGTGTGTGTTGCATTGGCGCAAAGGAATGCTGGCTTGCCTGCAGGACTTGGCGACCTTCTCGGCGGTCACATTAAATGAGAAGAGAAACCCCCCTTCTGCTTCCTGCCTGTAATAAATGGATCCCCAGCAACCATTAAGGCATATTTTAACACCAAATAACTCCCCGAAACCACACTAGAACAGACACAGCCGACCCCCACCCTCTCGCCATCTCTCACTCACTCTCTCTCTGTCTTCTACTCTGCTTCTTTCATTTCTCCATCTACCCTTTTTGCTTTCATACCAAAGAAAAAAGACCAAGAAGCTAAATGTTATAATAAGATCTTTCTGGTGCTGCAGCATGATGTACTTAAAGGTCATACTTTGTAGCCTGGTAAACGTACTAGTTATCGCTATAGTACTGACATGACAATCTACCAGAAAAGAGAAAAAATGCAACAAGCTCAATGTGTAATTACTGCGAAAACTACCTATAAGAAGTTTATAGGTTCACATAATTATTACTCTGCCATAGTTTTCTTGAGGTTCGGTAGCAAATATTCCGTGGCCCTGTACCCGTCCGTGGACCAGAAGGGAACCACTACTTTAATAGCACTGAATATCATTATGAGTGACAAGACTAAACTGGAATAAACCTGTTGCATTCTGTTCACAGGTCAGTCTCTGCAGGACACACTGCCCACGTACCAGGATGCAATTCCCACATATTGCGTTTAATACGGTCGGGAAAAAATGAAAGATTCTGGGAATCAAACAATAGTGATGTTACGTTCATGAACCATCCAATTACTTTCAAGCCAGTGCTGCATGCTGCTCCTAGTCCACACATGCAACATTTAATTATATTAATGGGGTTAATAGTTTTCTTTGTGAACCGTTGTCCAATAAGAAAACCTATTTGAAATGTCATTACTTTTGCATATACAGTATATTACAATGTGACATTGTGCAGCCCATCAGCATCAGGGTCGTTCTCTCTGGTGTCCACTGTGAAAGTATCAGAGCTGCTGTCCTTGTCTGCCCTCCAGTGGACTTAACAGACCGCTGCAATCAATCCAACAGCTCCACTAAAGGAAAGAATATCCACAGATGAATATAAAGGGGTAATCATCCGTCTATGTCTCCCCTCTTTGCTTTCTCTTTCTTCCAATGTGTCTTTGAAGAACGCACATTTCTTCTTTTAAGGGAACACATTTAATTAACTGTGAGACAGCAGATTCAGAAAGGGTTAGTACGAGTATCAAAGAGGCTTGTTGCGAAGTGATCAGCCTGAAATGAATGACAAGTTGATAAATACACCAAGCATTTAAAAAAAATGCCATACCTCTTATGATTTGTTATTATCATTTGTTTTTAATTTGTAATGTTTTAGTGTTTATTATTATTAGTATTGTTATTATGTATGTATTTTATTTCCCTGAATATTTGATGTTGAGTGTGGGGGGAGTTTCTTTTAATATATATATATATAATGTTCCAATTTCAAGGAAATCACACAAAGACATTATTATTAGATGAGGCAGAACTATCACCTAATGACACACTGCTTTCCAACTAGTGAAGTGTGACATGACACATGAGTGTGGTATCCATCTGCATACTGTATGTAACCCACAGCTGAGTGAGACAAGTGTGTAACACGTTAACACTTGTTGTCTAAAGCTTGTTGTTGTCAAAAGGGATTTGGGGAAATGTAGGAAATAATTAACTGAAGTCAACAATTGCAGCTTGAGGGAAAGCGAGTCACTCCATCACACCATAACTCCTGCAGTGGAGTAAACAGCGCAGATGTTGTGTAACAGCATGAGAGGGATGCATGGACTGGTAGGAGAATTACAAAGTCGGGAAAACAGCTGATAATGTCAAAGAACGCTGACTAAGGTCAGAATAGAGAAAAATAAGTGCTCAGTGTGTATGCTTTTAGTTAACTGATATAAACAAATAATATGGCTGATTTGTCTTGCCAGGATTGGACTGTGTTGGGATGTCACTGTCTCTCATTAGTAAGGGGGGGAGGGGGGGGTAGCTGCCTGTCAATCCCTGATGACTTCATCCGTGGCCGCAGCCTCCTTGACGTGTCATCATCTGTCAGTGACACCCGCCATCACCTCACCGTGTCATCATCAGTCAGTGCAGCGTAGCTTAGCGTGTCATCAGTCAGAGCCTGCATGTTGCTGCGGTTTAAACCCTCTCGTTTTCTGTGGTCTCCGTTTCAGTGATGCTGATTGGAAATGGTTTTCCATGGTTTCTAAACAGACAAACAACACACTGCACTCTAAGACTTTGAGCTGTGTGTCTTCCACATCATATACTGTGAGACCAAACCATTGCTGCCCGCAGAAACATTTCAATGAGATCGGGTTGCTTCAGGCACAAATGGTGCTGAATTACCTCTAACAGTTAGGGGAAGTGTGTTTTGTGAAAACATTGTGTGCCAAGAAAAACTGAAATAAAGAAAGGCCAAAAAAATTAAATAACACCCGTAGCATGCTTTGATTTAAGGCTGTCTTGGAATTCTTAACTCACGTCTAGACACAGCGGGGAGATATTTAAGTGTTGACGTATCAGATAAACTTGTCTGCAGCATCACTTCCCAACATTTCAAATGCAAAAGAGCTGTTGAGATAGCAAAGATCTAGAAAAGTAGATCCACACCAGTGATTTGAAACAGCAGTAAGACAGAACACTGTAATCAACACTAGTGTATTTAGCCACACCACTAGGCTAACAAATGACGGCAAAACATTTGAAAATGAATATGTTTGCACATATTTTTTCATTTAACTGTTCAGTTATAGTTTCTGTACATGTTGTCTCCCTACTTAATGGTCTAAATGTTTCTTCATAGCATTATCTTCACTGTCAGGAATGTAACATTTTTATTAGAATACTAAATCCTTTAATTTAAAGCCTTAAAAATCTGTAGAAATGTGTGATTTGTAAGCATAGTATTATTAAATTGCTGAAATCTCCAAAATCCCCCAACAATACAAAGACAGCTAACCGAAATGCAAAGACTAAATCTGTCCTATGTAACTTGACCTGTTGGTGTTGACACGCACACACACACACACACACACACACACACACACACACACACACACACACACACACACACACACACACACACACACACACACACACACACACACACACACACACACACACACACACGTCTTTCCCAGAGCTTTACTCCATCACACTGTGCTAATCCCACACAATCCTGAAATGGGAGTTTGTGTCACGGGTGGTTTAGAGGTTTTCTACTGTCAACAAAACACTGGCGAGAGAGAGGAGAGAGAGAGAGAGAGAGAGAGAGAGAGAGAGAGAGAGAGAGAGACACACACATAGAGACAAAAAGAGAGCAAAACCATTTGAGAAAAATACAGAAAGAAAGGGATGAAAAAGAGCACAACCCCTTTGAGCTGAGAGGCTGAAAACGTTGTTGTAACACCAAAAAGTGCACTCCCACTGCCGCTAATGTGGACCGTGTGTCTGTGGCTGAGTGCATGTGTGCAGATGTGCGTCCATGTGTGTGTGTACGTGCAGATGCGCATTTGTGTGTGTGTGTGCTGGAGCGGCCTGCTGCACCGCTCCCAAATTGAAATGTGAAAGAAATGTGTTGGAAGGTGATGACAAGAGTGAAGTGAACCAGTCGTTTCCTGAAGGCTCAGGCCAGATGTGTCGCACACAGAGCCTCAGAAATCTGCAGCACATTTCTGTTTAATAACCAGAATATTTAACCAGGGGGGGGCGGGAAGACATGGGGGAGGAACTGAGGGCGTGTGTGTGTGGCTTTTTTTGTGTGTGCTTACCTGTGTGTGTTAGATGTTTGTGTTTGCTGGAGAAATGTATGTGAGAGTGTGTGTGTGTGTGTGTTTCGGGTCTGGATGGGATGTGTGGTTTATTACTTTAATTGGACTTTTTCAGACTGCAGCGCTGCAGAAAGTGAAGGAAGGGAGAGAGAGAGAGAAAGAAGTCTGACAGACTGATGGCCACACCTCCGATCACCACTCAGGACACACACACACACACACACACACACACACACACACACACACACACTGGGTCTACACACACACACACACACACACACTGGGTCTATTCCATACTGTACTCAGCTACTGACCACAATGCCCGCCACTTCCTCCAGGAGCAAGCCCTGGCGCCTAGAATAACAAAGAAAATATTCAGCTCCATACTGTCTGATGTCTTAATATTTCCAAACCCTCTGTTCTAATATACGCATGATTCATGGATTATTATTTAGGAATACAATCAGATCCTTTTCCACTGATCCTTCTGCTAGTAAAATAAATCTCTTTGAGGAACTGCAGGAGGAAATGATGCAGATTCTGCTAAAGCCAGTATACTGTGGGTACAGCATATTTACCAGGGAGACAGTACATCTTACATTTACTGACTTTTAAGTCTTAAAAACATAAAGAAACTAAAATGGCCCTGGGAGAGCGCTGACCAAGACCAATGGTGCGTTCACTTGCTCCTTGGATTGTCACAATTTGCGAGTTGGGAAGTCGTTCTTTTGACTTCAGTGTGTTCATGAGCTTTAGGTAGTTTGATGTGGTAACAAAATGTACTAAGACATGCTGTATTTCATTGTTCAGAGCGTTCAAACAATATGTTGATAGCTCTTTATATGTTTTTCTTCTGACTTGAGGGGGAAGTCGATTATTCCGACACCAAATGAATGAACAAACATAATCTCCTTGGCGGAGGTAACAAATAATCTGTAAAGCGATGGAAAAGACATACTTAGTTGTTGCTTTTATTGTTTTGTTTTCATTCCATCCTATTATTACTATATATACAAACAGTAACATGATGGACAGCTGGTATTTGTGATTTTAAAACACAGAGAGCAGAGATTAATCAAACAACATATGTTGTTACAAGATCTTCTTCGTCTATTGGCAACAAACCTGTGAGCAAATACAATCTTGACGACCGCTGTTTAACCAGCTGATATACATGTATGGATGCTTATTTAAAGGAACGGTTCAATAGTTTGGCAAATAAGCGATTAACTTTGTATAAGATGATGTAAAAAACAAATATATATATATGTATATAGGCACCTCTAAAGCTCGTAATTAACGCATTGTTTCACCGTTGATTAAACAGAAATGTAAAAGTGTTATGTTTCAGGAGGAGTTTCTTGGCAGCTGGGAGCATGTCTGGTCGCAGGAAAACAACATGGATGAAATAAGACGCGGGCTGGAAACGTCAGAGACTGTTGTGCACACATCTTTACAGAGACCTGGCTCCATCATGGCATCCCTAATCTAGCTACTGCACTTAACGGGCGCACTGCAGGACAGAGCGCAGGACTAAAGTGGGCTGAGAGGAGGAGGACTCTGTGTTTACATCAATGATATTTTGCCGCTCAAACATAGTCAAAGTTGATGGACAATTGTATATGTTAAAGATACCGGCCATATTATCTGCCCAGAGAATTCACCAGTGTTTCCGTTGCTGCTTTTTATATTCTCCCTGATACAATGTAAATAATGCACTACTGTTTTCGTTCTGTTTTGTTATTGTTCATGCTTTTCTCGGGTAGAATAAATGGACTAGGCTACAACTGACTTTCGTTGTGCAACCCTAAATTGCAGAATGACAATAAATAATCTTGGAATCCTGGTTAGTTGCTGGGCAGACAGATGAACTGTTATGAGGGATACATCTTCTTAATTAGTGAGCTCTCGAGGGGATTTGGATAGAGCCAGGTTAGCTGCTTCCAGTCCTTGTTCTGAATCCAGCTCTGACCAGACATGAGTGTGGTATCCATCTTCATGTTGAAGCAAACTTTAGACTGAAGACAGTGTAGGTGGGGGTGTATATATGTGTGTAGGTAATGATGAGACATTGAAATACAATAGAGGAAATCATGAGGAATAAATGTGTTTAAAGGCCTAACAGTTTAATACTCCCAGACAGGGTTTACAACTCTGGAAGCTCTTATCTTTCATTTCATTGATCTTGAGGTAAACAGTAGATATACATCACTACTTCTACAAGTGCATGTATATGACTGGAGTTGACTTTCCGGCAGCAAAATTTGACCCTAGTTCAACTTTTTTGCAGAATATTCTCGGGGGGGAAAAAAGCAAATAACATAATAATAATAATAATAATAATAATAATAATAATAATAATAATAAATATCCCAAATTGTTGAACTACTTTTTAAAATGATCTAAAAATATATATATTTATTACAGAATACATGTACTCATAGCTTCCCAGGCTGTCAACATGTCTTGGCAAATAAATCTGCAGTGAAAGGATGAAAGCACACCGGCCCAATTCCAGTGCTGATGCGGCTCAATGCTAGTTTGAATGCTGCTAACTGGAGCTAAATTAGCTGTCAACAGTCCCAAAACCGAATCGATCCGGCAGCCATATATGGGCCACAGCTAGCTAACATCTTGTCTTTTGGTGCCAGAACACAGCCACGTGTGCCGACACTCAACCACACCAGGACCAACACAACTTGAGTCATCAGCTGCTGCATGTGGATGTTAGATTTTCTAACCCAGAAATGGCTCCACAATCAGCTGCAGCGGGACAGTGTGAATGGCCACATTGTGTGTGTTGGAGAAGAAGAGGTGCAGTTTGTTTGGGCAGGAGGAAGCTGCTATTTACACAAAAAAAGGTGTTGGACCAGCGCACATTTAATTGCTTTGGCTTGTGTGTGTCTGTGTGAGTGTGTAATGAGAGTGTTTAGCTGTGTAAGCCTGCGTGTGTGAACATAATCGCCCATGATATACAACATTATGGCCGTTTCTTAATAGCAGTGTTTTAAGAACGGCCATTAATGCAGCTTGTAAAATATTCCCAACACCACGCCAAACACTCACTTCAACTTCACCTCCCTCTTTCTCTCTCACTCCCTAGCTCTCTCCACCTCGCTCGGCCCCTCTCTCTTTCCCTCACCTCATTTGTGGGAGAATTTATTTAACTCGTTAAAAACAATTCTCTGAATATTCCCAGCTGAGTGACCAGGCTTCCGTTTTTTCCCCCCTCCCCGTCCTCTCTCTCTGGCTTTGTTTTTTTTTCCTCTCTTCTCTTAAACTAACCTGTATAATGTTGTCAGAACTGCTTGAGAATGAAGTGCTAAGTGTTGCTTTTTATGGGGAGGAAACAGACTGGAACAGCGGGTGTGTGTTTTCTGATGACTACTAAACACACACACACATATATATACACATACGTATACACACACACACACACTCAGAAAACCCCGGAGTGAAAATGTTATGAATTACAACCTGTTCACTGATGAGATAGCCCTGCAGCTTGAAGCTAGTAGATCATTAGCGTCTGTGAGTGTGTTGAATTTGGTTACGTGTGTGTGAGCATGTGTTTGTGTGTGTTTTTTAAGGGTTGACAATATCATTAAGGCACCTTGGTGAAAATCTGTTCTCAATTGTTGTGGTGATTTCTGCTGTTTTAATTTGGACAGTAAAGGCGCTGCCAGCTCTACCCGCCGTGATGCCGTGACCACTTAGCAATGTTAACTCCATTCCCATGCACACCCTGCACTCACAAACAAATGTATTGTGTCCATAAAAGCTCGGCACATAATTTGTTTTCCAAAATCGAGATGTGTCATGAGCGAGCAGTCTTTGTTTAAAGGGTGTGAATAATGTGCAGAAAATTACTCAAACTGTCTTTCAAAGAATTGTAAAGCAAAACCCGATGCCCTGCGTGTTTCAGCATCACAGCTTTTAAAATGCAAGTAAACTGGTACAAGAAGAGCATACAGAGACAATAACACAACACAATGGAAGCATTAAAATCACAAATCTAAAAATGTGCAGCGATCGACCAAGGAACTGCTAAGAACATTTTGTTGCAGGGTCTGAAGTTGAGTGCAAGTATGTGTTGGCCAAAAGCTCACAAAAGTCAGAACCAGGCCATGGATAACTTTAAAGTAATGAGTAAAAATCTATTCTAAAATGAACTGGAGACCAATGTAAAGAGGATAAAATAAGGGTTGTGTGATCTCTCTTGTATGTCTTCCTTAAGATGAGAGCTGGCTTTGCTGATCAGGCAGGTAAACAGAAAGTTACACTTATCAATGCTGCAGTAGATGAAAGCGTGAACAACTTTCTCCAAGTTCATTTAAACACGACTGTACTACTTTATCAACATGATCATCTAAGAAAGATCAAATTCCTACTAAACTACTACATTTCTGGCAATTGGCTAATGGCCGTGTGCCAGGTTACCAAATGTATTATTCAAATTCAGATTTTCAGGATTCTGAATTTTCCACTTGGTAAAACAATTTGTGCCTTTTTAGATGTTGTGCATTTATGTGCTTTAGTCATTTGATTAACTATGTTAAAAATGACCATCTAATCTCTAAGGGCTTGTGAAAGTATCAGGAAAACATTGTGCTTTCCTTCTCTCCTCCCTTCCTCCTCCTCCCTTCCCTCCCCCCCCCCTCGAAAACCTCCTCCCTTCCAGGGCTCCCCAAAAAGAAGAAAGAAGTCAGCCCCCTTCCGACCCCAAAAGAAAACACTTCTCCCCGACTCCAACCTCCCCTCCCTCCTCAAGCCTCCGCATCCTTCAATCCTCACTCTCTCCCTTCCTTCCTTCCCTCCTCCTCCCTCCACCCCTCCTCCCTCCCTCCTTCTTCCTCCTCACTCCTTCTACCTCCTCCCTTCCTTCCTCCTCCCTCCTTCCTCCCTCCCTTCCTCCTCCCTCCTTCTTCCCTCCTCCCTCCTTCTTCCCTCCTCACTCCTTCTTCCCTCCCTCCCTTCCTCCTCCCTTCATTCCTCCTCCCTTCCTCCTCCCCTCCCTCCTCCCTCCTTCTTCCAGGCCCTCTGCTGTCCCGGCTGACAGCTGGCTATGAGCACCTCTGACTCCGCCTGAGGATGAGATAAGCTAAAACATGATTGGATGAAACTAAAACAATTCCTGTAGTTAAACTGTGCAGTTGCATCAGAACAAAAATGTATACCGCAAAGCAAATATTGCAATACAATTAGAATAAAAGAAATTGACATCAGATAAATCCCCTTCTTATTAAATATATTAAAGCTTCATCAATAAACTGCACACAGCGCTCTGATGTTTGCCAGCCGAGGATTAAGGATGCAGGACGTTTCTTTTCATTTTACTTTAATTTTAAATTGATTTCCATGGTCTAAAAAAAGCCGCTCATACATCATGTTGGAACATTAGTGGGGTGTAATGGTAGTAATGGTGGTGCTGGTGCTGGTGGAGCAGTGAGGGGTCCTGGGATTCAAACGGAAACCAGATGTATGCTCGGATGGCACGAGTTCCTTCTCCTCAACCAACAGGAAATGGAATTACGGGCGATTATTCACGCTGCTTCCAGCTTCAAATCTCACCTTACATGTCTATGAAATCTTTGTTTTGACTTGCTCAGGAACACGCGCATGTGTTTCTGTGTGTGTCTGTGTGAACGTGATTAGGTATGCGGGGTGTTGGCCGTTAAAGAGAGCTAATAAATTCTGTTCCCTTTCATTAGTGTGTGTTAAAATGGCCAGGCAAAATTAGTTTGTTTGTGTGTGTTTAGGTGTAGCTGAGTCTGACTGTATCTGAGTTAACTAGGTAACATTTTGTGTCTTGAGACAGCATGCAGAATGTCTGCATGTGTTTGTGTGAGTGTGTATTCATTAAGCATGTGTTATGTTGTTAATAGCACACCTCGTTGGCCAGGCAAAATGAGGTCGTAAAACTGGTGAACAGCTATGCTTGTGTACTCTGACTTAACCAAGACTGGTCTTGTGAACATAAAAGTAGTGTGTGTGTGTGTGTGTGTGTGTGTGTGTGTGTGTGTGTGTGTGTGTGTGTGTGTGTGTGTGTGTGAGAGAGTATTGCTTCACCTTCACACAGCTGTGTTGCAGCATGTGCGATGCTAGCATGATGCATTGGCAACTCTTAAAGAAACACTACCATATGTTCACTTTGTTCTCCTCTTTGACCCCAGCCCATTGATTATAGTTACCATGGTTACAAATGTTGGTCGCGGTTGAATTGGAAATTATTTTAAGAGACACTTTCTGATGGATCCACAGGTCAACATATCCTCATACGATGTGTGTGATATCTTAGGAAAAGTAATTGTTTTGTGCATTTTCCTACGAATCTCCAGCATCACGTCAGCAATCAGTGGGTCTGTGCAAGCCCTGTTTCACTTACAGCGCGTACTAAGTATGAACAGTAAATTAGAACAGCCTGCAGAGGTCGAGGTAAAAAATGTTTGCCACTTGGGGGCAGTGGAACAAGCTGTAAACAAACACTGACATATTATCACCTTAATAAAGTTGATAAGGCAACGTCAAACAATCACCTGTTTACATTTATAGGCCATGAGAAATACAGCTAATGCTCCACTATGTTCACCAGTGAGTCCCTAACTGAGTCCGTCTGTTATTTGGTGCGGCCCAGGTACCGTACCGAGGGGCTTTAGAGGTCTCTTTCTGAAAACAGCTGCCTGCTGTGTCCAGAAACAAGAGCGAACTAAAAGATTGAAACAGCTGAAAGATGCTGAAACACACCATAGAGCCAGGTGATACTCTGTGGATTCACCACTACGAGTGTCCCCTTTCACATTACACAGTCACCTGGCCCATTGTGAACATAAACATTGTGATTGGAGCAGCTTTAACTGCCTCTGATGTGTACTAAACATGGAGTCTGTAGTAGCAGGTAAGAGTAGGACGGTACTACTTTTTCTCAGATCCTGCCTATCACCAGGAGCACCGATGATGATGTGTTCACACAGCTGCAATCTCAGATGTGGCCGGTGTAGCAGCTCCTAACTCCACACCTCGCAACGGGATACACTTTATTACAACACACACACACACACACACACACACACACACACACAAATGTGCACGCAGCACCCCTCCCAGTCATGCCTGGCAACTTTGTAGTTTCTCACAGCTCGGTTCCCTGGAATCATAAAAAACGAGGCCAAAAGAATCTAACCTGGATACCTGTGGCATGCTTCAATCATTCTCTGCCCTTTACACAGAGAGGGAGGTGAAACAAGAAAGAAAGTCTTGAATACTTATAGTTTAACCAACTCAAATGTGTGTGCTCTTTAGCAGCTCATTCTGCAGAAAGAAAGTTAGAAAAGGGGAAAAAAGAAGGATGTGGGTGAAGACAGGGCTGCTGCATACTTTTTTAAATCGAGTTTAGTACTTCTTAAGACCATAACACAGAAACAAATAATAATAATAATAATAATAATAATGAGCTGAAAGCAGTGAGGTTTTTGCAAATATCAAACAGAGAAGTTAAAGACTTGTGTGCCTCTCTGGGAAACCGTCTTTAGCGTGACATCATTTGTTCTGTTTACTTAACTCGCTTCTCTCCTGGTTACATTTAAAGCAAAATCCTGACAGCAGCAGGCATGTTGGGAGGAACTGGGCCCCAAAACATATACTATAATAAAGGCTGTATTAGATGAAACGGGTGGCTTTGCCAAGTCAAGACATCACACCTTCAGTGGTGTGAACTTATAGACTGTGCGGATATTAGAAAGACTTTGAACCAGCTACTCAACTTTTACAGTTGGAATTCAGACTAAACAGTTTCCTCCAGTCTCCCTACGATTTACATCCAATGCCACCATTCAGTGCCAACGCAGTGGCATTTACTGTACATACCAAGGTGAGTAAGGCTTTAACCTGGTGTCTTCTTTGCCTGACATTAACCATACTGTATTTGCCATAACCACAATATTACAACAGTAAATGTTACTGTACTGTTGTCATGCACAGATATTGTAGAAAAGAAATAATTTTGAAATTTAACATAATCCAGGGTTTTGCTGAGTAGTCCAATATTAGGCAATATGATTTGTTTTAGATGAAAGAGATTAAAGGGCCAGTTCACCCACATTTTCAACGTTAACCTTTTGTCTGACCAGTACCAACGCAACAGGCAGTCATACTTTGGTAGAGCTTAGTTCTCAAAGAAAACTGTGGAGATAGTGAAGTCTGTGATTTATAGGACATTGTTTCATAGTAAAAACAAAAGAAATGTAATCAGTCAATGCCCACCACGAACCAAACCCAATACAACTGGATTGTTTCTGGATGGCGGCAGAGTGTCTCACTGGTGGATATCTCAAAAGTGGAAATTACGTTTCAATTCCAATTACGAATGCAAATGTGTTGCACCTGAAAATGTATAGACGGTTGTATATTATTTGACTTTGTATCGCTGCAAAGTTGCCAAATCAGAGCAGGCTATGCTCATTTTACTTCATCAAAACAACCTCTTTAGATGTGTGCTGCATTAAGATGCTTGTGTGCCAAGTATAAAAGCTGCAATCATGAGTCAAACTTTTACCATCTGTTAATGAAGGCGGATGGAGCTCGCCTTTAATTTAGTGCAACTTTTATATCTGCTTTTAATGAGCCGTACACCATGTGCGCCAATGTCATATGTTAGCTCGGGTCTTTCCCGTGCTGCCTGCCCGTCTTCCAGTGCTAATGTGCTAATCTGCTGTTTAGTCCAACCAGATGGGCTTCTCCCCCCACACTGGAGGAGGATGGGGGAGAGGGGAAAGAGGGGAGAAGAGGAAGTTACCTGCAGAGATCTCCCCTCATTAAAAATCCTTCTGTCGAAATTACACACCCTGCACTCAGCCCCTCCCTTCCCTGTTTCTCATTCTCCCATCCCCCTTTCCCAGGATAACCAGGCAAACTTTTATTAGGCATTGACAGCCTCAGTCAACCAAAATCTTAAAATCTCTTTCACTCTTGTCTCGATCTCGCACTCTTTCTCTGTGTAGCTATTTACTTCCTTCCAATTACTCGCTCAAACCCATCTAGAGCTAACGTATGACCGTTAGCCCGAATAAAGTCGTCATACTTTGGCATCCACATCACAGGCCTGTTGGCATATGCGCTGACTTCACATAAAACTAACACATTCCTTGCCGTAGATGAGAATAAAAAGAGAGCTAGAGTTGAAAGCGAGCAAGATCTGAGAGCTGGAGTGATATATAGGTGTAGAAACACAATATGTAAAAAAAAAAGAAAGAAAGAAAGATAAAAAAAACACATATGAAACCCAATCAGGGAGACCACACATACTCTATCCATCATTCACACACATACATCATACATGCACATACTAACAGCTCTCTTGACGATGCCCTCTATACGTCTATCAAGTTCAGACCATCATGCATGAGCGCACTCAACGAGCAAAGGGAGGTGTAGGGCCGAGGACAGGGGGAAAGAAGGATGGAGGGGAGGATAGGAGGAAAGATGGAGGGGGGGGAGGGTGTAAAAACCTTCCTTGGACGGCAAATAAGAGAGGACTGTTTAAAAGCCTGATTAAAATTCTGCTCTTTAAGTGGGCTGTTGACAAAAAAAGGACAAAAAAGGGAGTGAAAGAAAGAGAGGAGGAAGGCCAGAGGAGTGCAATGCTGTGAGGCAGCGCTGATTCTGAACAGACTGTTTAACAACAGAAACTCCGCTTAGAGAAAACTCCACGAAGCTTGTTGAGAAATCCCCCGACATCACGCGAGAAAAGGACAGAGGGAGAAAAAAAAAAGAGCTGCTGAAAACCTTCATATAAAAATGTTGAACTCTTAGAGAAACGTGACCGAGGTTAACGGTGGCCATCTCACACACACACAGGCTCCATCTTTCATCACAAGACAAGGATTTCTTTTCCTGGACTGTCTACACACTCACACACTCAAAACCAAACCGCTGGACTAAAAATGCTCCTTGTCATAGTCTATTAGGAATAAATTTGCTGTGTCCACACAGTTGTTTCTTTTTTTTTCCCCATTTCAACCCCTTTCACCCTGTTTTGATTGCTCACTGGATTTGGTCCTCTCACTGTCTCATAGCATTTAGGAGGATTCAGCTGCTGCCATCAGCCACACGGCAGTTTAATCAAAAGGTAACATCAGGACTGTTTTCCAAAAGGGCTTGTGAGTGTACTCCCACAATCCATCTTCTCCTGTCTGCGAGATCTTCTCCTCCTCTACCTTCTTCTTTGCGTCTTGATCTGAAAACTACCATAAATGTAAAGTAAAAGGTGTGACATTTTGCAAATCAGTCCAACTGAATGCCAAATGCCACCTATTACAGAGCGAGATAGCGCAAAACCAACTCATGAAATGGAAAGAAATCCCAAATATTAAGTTTTCAATAGTTTCCAGTGATGGTTGGATAGGGTGATGGGTAGGAAACATGCAACCCTTTCGCCAGACACAATTTTGGACAATTCTGCAAGAACTTGAATGACTTGGTCCAACACTAACTGACTGAAGGCGGAATGTGTGGTACCGACCCACCTGCACCAAAGAAAGAGGACAGCATTTCAGCTGTTGGGATCCTCACAGTATGAAGATTGAGCTAATGGACTCAATTTCCCATGATCCTTTGTATCAAGACCCTTCCTCACTTCCTGCAACCTGATATCACCATTCCCACCTAGGTGTGAAAACTCAGCCGATGATGAATGAATGCGTATTTCGGCCTGTGGAAAGCACACCACCGAAGCCCGTAGCATCGGATGACTCGTTACTTAATGGCAGAGGACGCGATAGGCCTATCCAAAGTAGTGCATACAGCGGCTCTCCACAGCTGGCTAGCCGTCACAATAGGAGCAACAAGTAGTTAGCAAGGAGCTAACTTTATTCTGCAAGGTAACAAATGGGACGACCGGTCTCCTCCGTCTTGCACTCAGCTGACTAAGCTGTAAACAGCACAAAGACACAACAACTTGACTGTCAGCACGCCACAAAACAAAGACAGCACGCTGCTTTTCTACATCTCAGAGGATTCACCAGCTAAGCTAAAATCTGAGAGCAAAGTAGCCTTTGTATTTATTAACTGAACATCCACTGGGCGAAGTATATTTTATATACATTAACTTTACACAGCTAAGTAAGCATAGAACCGCTATATACAGTGAAGGAAATAAGTATTTGATCCCTTGCCGATTTTGTAAGTTTGCCCACTTACAAAAAATTGAACAGTCTATAATTTTAATGGTAGGTGTATTTTAACAGTGAGAGACAGAATATCAAAAAGAAAATCCAGAAATTTACATCATATAAAAGATATAAATTGATTTGCATTTAATGGTGGGAAATAAGTATTTGATCCCCTTGCAAAACATGACTTAGTACTTGGTGGAGAAACCCTTGTTGGCCAGCACAGAGGTCCGACATTTCTTGTAGTTCGTCACCAGGTTTGCGCACATCTCAGGAGGGATTTTGGTCCACTCCTCTTTGCAGATCCTCTCCAAATCCTTCAGGTTTCGAGGCTGATGTTTGGCAACTCGAAGCTTCAGCTCCCTCCACAGATTTTCTATGGGACTAAGGTCCGGAGACTGGCGAGGCCACTCCATCACCTCAATGCACTCCTTTGTTGCCATGGCCATATTTTTTGGGTTATTGTCATGCTGGAAGACCCATCCATGACCTATGTTCAGTGTCCTGGTTGAGGGAAGGAGGTTATCGGCCAAGATTTTACGTTACATGGCCCCGTACATCCTCCCCTCGATGCGGTGAAGTCGTCCTGTCCCTTTAGCAGAGAAACATTCCCAAAGCATAATGTTTCCACCTCCATGCTTGACGGTGGGTATGATGTTCTTGGGGTTATAGTCGGCATTTCTCTTCCTCCAAACACGGCGTGTTGAGTTGATGCCAAAGATCTCAATTCTGGTCTCATCTGACCACATCACCTTCTCCCAAGCCTTCTCTGCATCATTCAGATGTTCATTGGAAGCTTCAGGCGGGCCTGTACATGTGCCTTCTGGAGTAGGGGGACCTTGCAGGCGCGGCAGGATTTTAATCCATTACGGCGTAGTGTGTTACCAATAGTTTTCTTGGTGACTGTGGTCCCAGCTGCCTTGAGATCATTGACAAGTTCCTCCCGTGTAGTTCTTGGCTGATCCCTCACCGTTCTCCTGATCATCGATACCCCACGAGACAAGATCTTGCATGGAGCCCCAGACGAGGGCGATTCATGGTCATTTAGTGTTTCTTCCATTTTCGAATAATTGCAGCAACAGTTGTCTCCTTCTCACCAGCTGCTTGCTGATAGTCTTGTAGCCCATTCCAGCCTTGTGCAGGTCTACAGTCTTGTACCTGATGTCCTTAGACAGCTCTTTGGTCTTGCCCATGGTGGAGAGGTTGGAATCTGATTGATTGATTCTGTGGACAGGTGTCTTTATACAGGTAACGAGTTGAGACAGGTGTCTTTTATACAGGTTGATGATTAGGAGTACTTTCTTAAAGCGAAAGGACTCATCTAACCGGTCTGTCAGAGCCAGAATTCTTGTTGGTTGCAAGGGGATCAAATACTTATTTCCCACCATTAAATGCAAATCAATTAATATCTTTTATATGATGTAAATTTCTGGATTTTCTTTTTGATATTCTGTCTCTCACTGTTAAAATACACATACCATTAAATTTATAGACTGTTCATTTCTTTGTAAGTCGGCAAGGGATCAAATACTTATTTCCTTCACTGTATGTATTCAAATCAAATCAAATCAAATGTATTTATATAGCCCAATATCACAAATTATACATTTGTCTCAGTGTGCTTTACAGACTGTACAGGTTACGACACTCTCTGTCCTTAGACCCTCGCATCGCACAAGGAAAAACTTCCTAAAAGAAACCCCATAATTAAAGGGGGAAAAATGGAAGAAACCTCAGGGAGAGCAACTGAGGAGGGATCCCTCTCCCAGGACGGACAGACGTGCAATAGATGTCATGTGTACAGGATAAACAACATAGTACAAATACAACATTTGACAGAAATTATGTTGTGTTGAAAAAGAGAAAGTATGGATGAATCCAGGAAAATGTCAAAAAGGCTTCCAGGTGTCCAGCAGGACCAGGGCAGCAGACGCAGCCACGATTCATGATCCTGACGTAAACTTTATCAGTGGCAACCTGCCACATGAGACACAGAAACTCCGGGGATGATACCCCGGATGATGAGTTAGTAACATACATTTACATAAATGCATACAGATAGAGAGGGAGAAGAAGAGAGGGAGGGGAGGAGAGAGGAAGAGAAGGAGGAGACCAGGGAGGTGTCCCCCGGCAGTCTAAGCCTATAGCAGCATAACTGGGGGCTGATCCAAGGCAAACTTGAGCCAGCCCTAACTATAAGCTTTATCAAAAAGGAAAGTCTTTAGCCTACTCTTAAATGTGGAGAGGGTGTCTGCTTCCCGAACACAAACTGGAAGCTGGTTCCACTGGAGAGGAGCTTGATAGCTGAAAGCTCTGGCTCCCATTGTACTCTTAGAGACTCTAGGACAGTGGTTCTTAAGCTGGGTTCGATCGAACCCCAGGGGTTCGGCAGGGGTCAAGACACACACAGTATAGCCCGGTTCACACTAGCAATGTCGGGCCGTTTTTGTCTGTCGTCAAAAAATTGGCTGCCGACAATTTGGCAGCACGCCATTTTTCTTCGCCGTGTTAGATTACAAATATTTAGTTGCTTAGTAAAAATGTGTTAAACAAAATAAATTCAGCCCACTTGTATTATTCGTGACGTCACGCTCTGCTTGGCCATCAGCTGATCACGCCACATTGCTTGGCTTTGATATCTGTGCTGCAGGGAACTTGGTGCGCTCAGTAGTCGACTTGTGGCTGTTGTGATTGTACGTCATTTGTGATTTTCTTTTAATCTTTCAATCCCTTCATACTAACTATGTCGAGCAAAAAAAGAAAGTGGTTGGACGAATACGTACAATATGGATTCACGTGTATAAAGGAAAGTGATGGGAGTCAGCGTCCTCAATGCATGATTTGCAATGCCAAGTTGAGCAATTCTAGTCTAGCACCGGCAAAACTAAAGGAACACTCCCTAAAGCTGCAAGCTGAATCGTGTTTTTGCCATGCGTGTGGAATTAGCCCTGTTTTTGCGAGAGTACCAACATTGCCACGCAGATTGCTTCGAAAATTCTGAGTTCATTCTCATTTTGCCGTACATGGCCGATATTTTCGATGCTCTCAATCATCTCAAATCGACAGATGCAGGGCGGTGGAGTGAACATCATCGAAGCGGAAGAAAACCTGAAGGCGTTTTAAAAAAAAGCTACCTTTATGGAAACAACGAACAGAGAACGATAACTTGGCAAACTTTCCCCTGTTGGACGACTGTGTAAGTAAGATCGAAGACGTGTCTGGAATTGGAGATATTTCTGTACCTGGGGAGCTGAAGCAAGCAATTGCCATGCACTTAGATGAGCTCGCAAAGTCTCTCAACGGATACTTCCCCACCAGAGAGTCATATCCAGCATGGGTGAGACAGCCGTTCACGTTTAGTGTTTCGACAGCAGATGTCAACGATGAATACCTCGACGAAATCATTGAACTTCAGCAGAGCCAGCTTCAACAGCAACTCTTCAGAACAACAACGCTCTCAACGTTTTGGTGTCACCAAATCGTACCATACCCTCTTATTGCTAAGAAAGCCCTTGAGATATTCATACCGTTTGTTACAACGTATCTTTGCGAGCAATCCTTTCCAAGGATGGTAGACATGAAAACTAAGAAAAGGAGCAGACTTATTATTGCGAAATGATATGAGAGTGGCACTTGCCAAGGTGAAGCCACGCATTTCTGAACTTGTATCTGAAAGGCAACAGCAAAAGTCACATTGATTTGCAGTAAATATTCATTGAGTTATGTTTTTGTGTGAAATTCATGTTTTGTTGGTTTTGTTCTTTGAACACAGTGATTTTGTGTGCAACTGATGCATGGTTCATTTTGTGCACTAATAAAATATATACCTATGTTTTGAAGAAATCATATTTTATTTTTCCAATTACGAAGGGTTCAGTGAATGTAACGAAGTTTGCAGGGTTCAGTACCTCCAATAAGGTTAAGAACCACTGCTCTAGGAACTACAAGTAACTCTGCAGTCTGGGAGCGCAATGCTCTAGTTGGTTTATAAGGTACTATGAGATCTTTAAAATATGCTGGAGCCTGACCATTCATTGCTTTGTAAATTAGGAGAAGGATTTTGAATTCTATTCTGAATTTTACCGGGAGCCAGTGCAGAGCAGCTAATACAGGAGTAATATGATCCCGTTTCCTTGTTCTTGTCAATACACGTGCCGCTGCATTTTGGATCAACTGAAGAGTCTTAAGCGACTTTTTGGGACAACCCGATAACAATGAGTTGCAGTAATCCAGCCTTGAAGTAACACATGCATGGACTAGTTTTTCTGCATCATTTTGAGACAGGATGTGTCTGTATTGTACTGTATTGTGTAATCTGTTGTATTAAGCTAATGTGTAACCTTAGGTTGTTTCGCTAGTTGATGTGCTAATATTGTACACAAAGACAGAGTCGCATGCACACTAACATCTTCTTAGCCCGGCACCATTATCACACACGTTACAATCGCACAATCATTTGCAGCGACACACACAGCTATAAGGACTCAAAGCTCGTGCTTTATATGTCCCTTTGTGTTCTACAGTGAAAATCCTTCAACTCTTACTAGCTATTGATAGCTAGTCATTGTGTTTGTAGTTATTCATTTAATTATTAATCAGATTTCACAGTTTTGTTACCATTGTGAGAAGGGGCATTTGACCTTAGTGGAGGTCTGTGCTCTCCGAGTGCCCTTTTAGTTACTTTAGCTTATATTTTAAGGGGAGAATGTATTTTGCTTTTGAAATTGATATTATCAGCAAAACATTATGCTTTCTCTAGGTGACCATCACATATTCTCCAAGGCCTTTAGCAACTACCAGACGACATTTATCATTTGTTCCTCATTAAATCATTCAACATGAGTTATAGATATTCCAATAAAGTAAATCAGATTGCTGCTCTCATTCATCTCCAGCATTTATGTTGCAGACTAACTCACAGAAGGAAACATTGTGACTGGTTTCTGTGGCTAAGTTTTGGTTCATAGAGTCAAGGTTTCCAAAACATTTTCAAATCAAGACCCGTCTAAAATAAATTCTGTTTCATGCCGCTGCGCCAAGGCTGATGAAAACATTCAAACTCAGCAGAAAAGAAGCGTGACCCATTTAAGGCTGTAAACTGCAGTTAAGAATCCAAGCTATAAATCACAGGTCTGACTTTGGCCCCAGCTTCAAAAGGAAGTTCAATAAATACAATCAACACATAAAAGCATATATTTTCCCTCAATATCTGTCTATCAGTGCACCGGCCTCTTCAGACAGGCGTGTGTGGAACATTGTCTTTTGACCCAAACACATGTATAACTACAGCAAACATGCCCTAAACAGTCCTCTACACTCTTGATTTATGAAATAATTACAGTGTCTTGTTTCCTTACTGTACTTCTGTCTACTGTTTGAAATACAGGCAGCACACTGGCATAAATTCTTAAAGCTGACCCAGGGGAAAAAGTGTGGAAAGGATAGAGGGGAGACACTGAAAGAGAAGGAGAGAGATGGAGATAGAGGGGAGAGACATGAAGTTAGAGAGGAAGATGGTATAGAAAGGTAAGGATAGATAATCATTAGGCTGTTAGCAATTATGCTTTGCATGTTCGCCATTAATAGCACAAATACTTTAAGGCTCCAACACTTATATTCTACTTTTTCCCAGGCATGTAAACATTCATCTCTGTGCAGCCCAAGAGACTGCCTGTTGTAATAACCTGCTCTGCTCAGAGCCCATTATGAAAGGGAAACAAACTGTCACATACACCATTAACTGTTCCTACAACCCCCAGTAATACACGGGTGTTTTTAAAAAACCAATAAATGTTGTTTACATAGCCAAAGAGTCAAAGGACACGGATACTGATACTCCCTGACAGTAAAGCCTGCTGCTAATCTGTCTATGTCGAACCAAAGAACTTTTTCTTGGCTCAGCAGCGCTAGGAACCTCTGAAACTGGGCTTTCATAGCGCCACACAGTCAGGACAGATTTAGCTGAGAACGTCTGATTCTGAGCCCTAATGCTGTGGCTTTATGTGATGTTTCTTTTGTAAAAGATGTGGTTTGTGTGTGCATGTGTGTGCACTTGTCACACAAGCACTGCTTAACTTCCTTATTCCATCAAACACATAGGTCTTATGTACCTCATTTTAATCCATGTGGCTGAGAATAAATACAGCTGGGCTTCATCACTTAAAGAAAAATTAACAATATACAGATGCCACAGAGCAAGATAGACTGGAGCTTTCATGCATCTAGCATCATTAAGATCTGTCATGGGCGGGAATTATATAGTATTGTGCATATAACCGGATTCAATATAGTGACACACTGTACAATATATGTGTGTATATATATATATATATATATATATATATATATATATATATATATTAGGGCTGTAAAGCTATTAAAACAATTAATCTAATTAATTACAAGCTTTGTGATTAATTATATATATATATATCTATATATATATCTATATATATATATATATATATATATATATATATATATATATATATATATATATATATATATATATATATATATATATATATATATAGATATAGATATATATATATATATATATATATATATAGATATAGATATATAGAGATATAGAGATATAGATATATTTCAGGCTTGAAGTTCTCCGACGGTTCAAACATTCTTTGCTGCAGGAATCGCACAGAACAGAGCAGAGCATCAACAGTTACATCCGGGACTTTATTAAATTTAAACGTTCCATTCACTGGGCCAAGTAACGTTTTCTCATCCGCTTCATCATGTTGACGAGGCTGCTGTGGCGACGTCGCGTCGGTGACGTAAAGAGTCGGGGAACATCAAAGAGCGCGATTAATTTGCATTAATGTTTGTGTCGCATAATTTTTTCTGTGATTAATTGATCGAAATTAACGCGCTAATTCGACAGCCCTAATATATATATAGTTGTTATGAAATAACATAACATAATAAATAATAAGTAAGCAAACAGTTACTTTTTTATAAATGTACATACAGATATCATGTTACATCAATAACATTTATTTAAAGTTGTGTTTCTCACCCTCTGACAAATGTATGTCTCCAGCTCATTTATTGTGTGCGCATCAACTCCTGAGGGAAATATCTAGCTGCCAGATGCTTCGCTATTTTCACCAACTAGTTGCTAACAAAGACTATATATCAGTGGTGGGCCGTCAGGGCCAGCAAGGCCTTCTCTGCTGGCCTAAACATCATCAGAATATAAATTTAATTTTGATATATTTTTTCCACAAATATGTATTAAATTATTCCCCAGTAGTCTATTCTCTTCATTTCATAGCTTTCCTCTTGGTTGCGCTGCTTCCAGCCTCAGTTCGAGATTTGGAGGTCTGGCCTTTATGTTAGAGCTTTTATCCAATCATATTTCAGCCATCATGTGTTGCCAGGGTCCAAGAAATGCCTTAGACTACCCTTAGGTCTTCAGAATCAATAGTGCGGGCGCCTGTAGCTTAAAGTGAACGGAAACAAACTGGCGTTAACCAATCAGATTTCGAGTTGGTGACACTGGGGCCAGCTAGCAGGCGTACGAGAACGTCAGAACGTGCACGTCTTTTGATTGGATACGCACTATTGAGAGGCAGAGCTATCAAACTGAACTTGGACAAGCTAATTTAGATTTCTACAAGCTGTTTTTTTTCAACCCACAATGGCTGAAGGAGGAGAAGAGATCGATTTGGTTGCAGATATAATTACAACGCCATTTTCAAGATGAACTTTTCAAGAAAAGATAGACATCGTGAGAAGAGAACAGCCAACCCCGATGCTAGCGAGCCTATCACAGGGTTTGTCCGCCAATTTCAAATTAGTAACTACGAGCGGTACCCCTGGCTCGCAGCCTCCGAGAGGCACTGCACATTGTACTGCTGGGAATGCCTGCTATTTACAACTGATCGATTTGGTGTTTGGAGCCACACAGGGTTTGGAAACTTGAGTTGTCTAACCAAGGCAGCAACGAGACACCAAAGCACGGCTGGGCACTTACAAGCAACAGTGCTTTTGAAAACCTTTGGGACACCCGAGTGGATCTACAGCTCAACGAACAAATGCGCAGGGAAACGGAGCTCCACAACGAAAGGGTGAACAAAAATAGGGAAATGCGGATTTGTTGATTAGAAATGCTTCGGAAATATTAATATAACTCTGTTGTACTTGACTATGTTAGGGTGATGCAACGCCCGGTTATGCTGCGTTTCTGTCTAAATGTATAGTTTCTAGAGCCATGGCGTCATAATGATGGTATTAAGAGGTGGAATAATTCAGGTAGGACTGTGTAGGACATCACTGAAGGCCTAGGTGGGAAATGCACGGCCCGCCACTGCTGTATATGATAATTGGATGTCGTCACTGTGGTGTCACCCGTTGGTTTGTGGACTATCGTTTTGAAGTTTAGCATTTTGGCCTTTGCAATCTTGGTGTTTTGGAACCAGAAGTGATCATATTTGGAAGAGAGGGTGGAACAGGGAAAGTGCAAAGCCCAGCGGGGCCAGGTACCGCTAGAATAACGTTAAGTTACCAGTTAACACTTTTAGAAGGTGCATCCGTAATTCATTTTAACTTGGATATCAAATGGGATGCTAATTTTAGAAAGTGAAAACAGGCTTCTTTTTTCTCTTCTCTTTCTCTTACTGGAAGAAATTGATAGCCGACTGCTGAAGAGTGTCTTTTAGTGCTAGGTTTAGTGGTAGCGACGCCATGGTAGCGACTTGTCAATCACAAGGTAGCCCTTATTTACCTTACCCTGTTTATCATCTATTTTACTCTAAATTGGACCATAAATTCCAAAAGAACATACTGCATAGAAAAAGACTTGAAACTAGTGATTGAGCCCATAAAGTCATTAGGAAAATGTTTACTGAGGTAATAAATCAAGTGAAAAGTAAGGTAATTTTCTTATAGACTTCTATGCAATCTGACTTCTTTTTGCCCCCTGCTTGCCATTAGAAAGAATGCAGGTTTCACTTTTCAGACCTGGAGGTTGCCTCTTGGTTGCTAACTTTGTCTGCTGGTGCTGAGCATGTAGCTAGTGTGGCTGGAAACAGGGTTAAGGACAACTGAGTTTTCTGGCTGAAAAAACTAAACATTATGCTAAAATACCCTAAAATACTTGTTAGAGCTGAGAGGAACTGCAGAGGTGCGTGATATGTGGGCACACCATTACTCTCTGTAAAAAGTAATTTGATCCAGGGAGGTCAAAGGTCAGTAGCCTATCAGGTACAGGTGCTCCTGGAACTGGGAGGGGTAGAGAGGATATAAGGAGCGGCCCTCAGACTGAAGGACAATCTCTCTATTAACTAGCCACTCTGTTTCCACGTGGTAAAAACCATCTTCCAAAAATGTTATCTCACCTCAACACAACTAGACAACATGCAAACCAACAAGCATGTTGAACCTTGGTGTGTTGGCGTGACGTCAGCAGGTGTGGTCAGCGCCATCCAGCTGCATCCTTTTTCTGCAGGGGTGTGAGCAACATCCTCACTGCCTCATTAACAAATCATAAAATCTTCACATGGGCATGTGTGTGGTTGTGAGACAATGTTCAGATGATCAGTCCAAGTGAAAGATGAAAGAGTGAAGTTACACACACTTACACACTTAAAACTCAACTGTGTCAAAATGTGTTCGCTTTCTGGAGTAATTAGAGGGTTGAGTGAAGGGCTGCCAGTGTCACAGCGAGTGTGCGGCCAAAATAAAGTCAACAACTCTTCATTTGCTAAGATAAAAGTGAGAATAGTGATATGGAGGTGATGGAGTGATAGATCGATAAATGATGAAAGATGGATTGGCAGATTGGGACAAAAAAGCCAAAACAAAAGCTGAATCTTATTCTCTGCTCTATTCTACAATACTGTACTAGTAGAGAATAGAGTAGGAATGTCATACTATTATTCCACTCTATAAACATCAGTCCAAACCATATCCCCAGTAAATTCTTCAGCTTTAATATCATTTTTCTGTCAGTATATGTGAACCATTTATTTGCCGCCTTTCTCCCTCCATCTGTTAGAAGCAGTCAACATCTTCAGATTTAATTTGGAGCCACAATGACACGTGGCAGTTTTGCAAGGGATGAAAAATATCCCCCAGCCCTTAATATATGGTGAAACCCTATAGTTGTGAATACAGAAACTGTATAAAACGCATATACGCACACTTACATGTGCGTGTGCGAATGGGCTATAATATGTTTGGACAGAGAAGGATGCCAGGCAGTGCCCGTTAAAGGCTCTAATGTGGCGGTGGTTTCATGGTGGTTGGCACAGATCAGCAGGAAGAGGGCAAAGAGAGGGATATAAAAAACGAGGGAGTGATGGGAGAGAGGGGGAAAGAGAGGTGGTGGGGGGGGGGGGGGAGCAGGCTAAAGAAAGAGGGCTATAGTTACAGAGGCACACCACAGGCATCAAACAGTGGTGGATATATGAATTTTCTCTCTCGCTCTCTCTCTGTCCTCACTTCATCCCTCTCTTTCTTCATCCCTCCCTCTCTCTGGGTGAACGGCCCTTTCACAGTGTGGTCCTGGGGTGATCAGAGTGGACCCTGCCCTCTCTCACTCCACTTTCATTCTCTCCCAGTCTTTCATCCCCGTCTTTTCCTTTTGCCGTGGAGAGAGAGGAGGGGGGAATCAAAACAGTCATACTTCCCCTAAACTCATCTTTTATTAATCAGACCTCAGCGGCGTGTCTGGGGGGAAGAGTGACGCATGCTGGTTTGCGAGTTTAAAATGCGCCTGTAGCGAACTCACACACAAGAACATGCAACTGACCGCTGACAAATGCCTCGGGGTGTTTCATATTTCCTCCGCTGCATAACAGGCCATCACAAAAAACACCAGAGTGCTCAGTTTGTGCCTGAGTATGTGTCAAAGAGAGAGACAGAGAGAAAGAGAAAAAGGAATTAGGGAGACAGATGACTCGACTGCACCACACGACCTCCTCCCTGCCATTCATAAAGCCCCTCTCTTCTTTTTCCTATCTCCCTTACACACTTGCACACACACACCGACTCACAGGCGGAGCGGATATTCTGGGTGGTGTTATTCCAGGTGTGGAGTCGTTGAGGTCTCCATGCTGTGACCCTGTTATCCTGGGAAGAGGGAGAGTATTAGAGGCATGCCGGGAGAGGAAGAGACTCTATATCAAAAACACATTTCACCCCGAGGTTGTATCACTGCAGCTTATATGGCTACAAATAAAGAGATGAACACTTATGTATACACGTGCACACACATTTGTGATTGCAACATGTGAATGCAATATGTCTGTACTGACCCTACTGATGGACTTTATCAAGCATTAACTGGAAAAGGTTGACCAAACTCATTCTTTTTTTTGTTGCCAAGTACTACGCCAGTTATCAAACTGCTTTAAGTAAAAGTGAAAGAGAAAAGAAAAGTCGTTCACTTCTAGTTTAAAAATAAAAGCTATTTATCAATTTATTCACAACTTAAAAACTCTGTTTTAAGAATAGCAGTGCTCTCTGGTTGGTTAAGAGTAGATGTCTGCAGTACACACAGACATTTTTTTGATTAATTATAAAAAAAAAACATCATTGCTCATGATACATCACCTGAAGCACTTTTTTGCATTTTTCACGGGTGCAAACGACAAGGATAAAGCATTGATGTTTGCAAAAACCTTCTGATTTCTTCTGATCGTATGTTTTCTCTGATGTTCTTTGTCTACAGCAGAACGTAGCATTTGTAGGATTTCTTTCATTTATGTTTTTGCATAAAAACAACACTGAGTAAAATCTATTTTGTTTTTGTTTTGTATTAAGAGATATATATATATATATCAGGCAGAGTAAATCATTGTGTCTGTTTGGAATGGGGTTAAAAATGATTATTTATGTGATCACCTGAGAGCTCCTCTTAAAGGTTTCTGTTCCGTCAGAGCTGCCTGACAAATGAATATCATTGCTCACACACAGCAAAGCTAATTCTCAGAGGTTTGCTAAATACGGGCCCTGGTCAAAGTCAGCTTTGCAACCCAGTGACTACTTCATTAAATTGTGAATGAGTGTGCATAATGCATCCTTAAAGATTTGATGTAGTGAGTCTCATTCAGAGTTTGTTCTTCCTCTCCACAGTAAAAACTTTGTAATTACGACCAATTAGATCCTCGGAAAGGCTTAAATATAGTAACCAGCACTGGCGAGAAAACATTGAAATGCTTTTTTTGTACCAAGGTAATAAAATGTTGTATATACAAATGCATGTTTTGTGCAAGCTTTAACGCAGACATTTCTTAAATATAGTAATAAAACAGAATTCCTTAAATCTGCGCTAAATGCTAGTTAGCTCTGGGCTGGATGTCGAACGCAGGCAGGGAGGAGAGGCAGGCTTACCGGAGGCCTTTGCCTCCATTTCTCAATTTTAACGACTCCGTTCTTTGATTAAAAAATGCCTAAACGGTTCCAGTTGAGCTAGAGAAAGAGAAAAGGAATAAAAACTCCAACATCTAAGAGATGAAAATAACCGTTGTTCTCTGGTTTTAAGAGGCACGTGTGCTGGGGTTGGCCTTAGACGTCAGTTACGAGCTGCAGATGTTTGTATGGTTTTATATGATTGTTGTTATTTTCAAATCGCGGCATTTCCGTGATAAGCTTTGCACTCATTAGTGTGTGTGGGTGTGTGTGCGTATTTGCATGTGTGTGTATCTGCATGTGTGTGATTGTGTGGGTGAACGAGAGAGAAACTTCCAAAGAAAAAGTCTGGAGTCCTTTGAACTTAATTAACCAGAGTTTTAATCTGTGTGCTTTTTAGCAGCTCATTATGCAGCCTAATCACAGGAAACTATAGAGGTGGTTACACACAATGATAGACTACCCGCACATACACACTCACTCACACACACACACACACACACACACACACACCCTACAAACACCTATGAATTAAAGTATTCTTTGGCAGTGAACAATAAGGGGGTAATCAAAACCTCTGCATACACAATCCTTCCCTGTAATGATCTCATGCACACACACACACACACACACACACACACACACACACACACCGCTCAGATCAAATCTTGATGTGATTTCACGAGTTATGAGAGGAGAAAAAATGTTTCACCTCTTCTTCGCTCGATGGAGAAAGTCGTAAAAACAGCACCTGCTCGCATGTTCTCTCCCCACCCTGACCGCACCTCCTCTCTGTCTGTCTTCGAGGCACTGAGGTAATGAGACGAGTTGTTTTGTTGTTGTTTTAACGGCATAAAACAAATTACATTTCCTTTTTAGTCCG
>NC_041378.1:14646150-14751150 GCF_900634415.1 Cottoperca gobio | reverse complement strand
AATAAATAGCAACAATAGATTCAAGGCCCAACCTTTTCCCCCAGTAACTCATGTGAAACACGCAGCTACGTTCATCACTATGGATGCACAGAGCTGCCAGGCTGGCTTGGATACAATAGAAAGGGTCGGCGACAGAGGGCTTTCCACTATTTATTCTTTTAGAGCCAATGCATTTACAGAGGATCTCTGCAAATCGTCACCTGCCCACAAAGAAAGCAAATGATATAAGATCCTTTTTTAGAGAGATTTCACAATCCCATTGCCTCAAAACGCTTCTGGTAATGTTGGCTATAGATAGTCCTAAATGACTTTGTTTCTAGATTTTAGATCACCTATAAGATGTCAACATTTACATTATGTGGAGTCACGATTACAACAGTTATAAGTTTTATTTATAGTTTTATTCCTGCACGGTGTTACTTTAAAGCTCATCCTATAATCAATCCATGACATTATTATAACCTTATAAGGTATTGAATAATCGTACACCAACAGCACATGGCATAGATAAGATGCAACTAACAGTGCACCTGCTAAAAAAAACAACAACAATTAGTTACAAAAACAATGTGATTTTATTACAAAAACGCATGTATAACGTGTAAATGTATAATGCCACATAGACATCGGTGCAAAGAGCATGTGTTTATTGGTGAGGACAGGTTAAAGCCAACAGTGCTTATTGTTTTTCATTAAATATCAATAATATACTAAATATATGTACAATTATTATTGTTGTTGTTATTATCATTTCTAAGATGGCAAAATGTATCAGATAAGATTTCTTTTTGGCTATTTTCCCTAAGTTTTATTTTTTAATGACGAATTTCTTTAAATGTTATTATGATTTTGTTAACGATGGTCAATAGATTAATTGCCCGCTTTGAAACTCTCATATTTAAGATCCTGCTTACACTTCAACGTCTGTCATATTTCATTATCTGTTAAAAGCAATAAGCTAGTTTGCTAAAACATAATTGAAAGGCTATATTTGGTTTGTGTATGGGCTAATAGTAAAACATAAATCGCTTAAATGTAACTAGGAGGAAACATAAATAATTAACATCGTCATCTTTTTAATTATTTTTCATCGTCTAGATACACGAGCAAACATTTTTAGATCTAAAAGCTCAGAGGCTGTTTATGCCAAAGCCAAGATAAATCATGCGACTGTGTTGAATCGAAACTAAACTCCATTTCAAACAGAGCGTAACCTTTTTAATTCTCACGGAGTCATTAAGACATAAGACATTCTGTAATGCCCACGGGAAGTGAAACACAAGGCTTTAGATCTGATAACACACACGGATATGAGCACGGACCTTCTTCTTGACGTCCAATCATTTACACTGAATGTATGCCAATAAACGATGGCGACGTGTTTATTTTACCAAAGAGCCACGAGAGGCCTTGAGCTTTGCATTGATTTTAGCGGAGGAAACATCACTGGAGTAAATAGGAAAACAAATCCAATGCGGTTGTTACTAATGGCATTTAATGTAATCAAATTAAATGATTCCGTCAGGCCCTTGACAAGTAGCTAAATAAAGAATGCTAAGGATTAAATGAGCAGGTTAATTAAGGCATCGGTTGGTCCGTTAATATGCTTAAGGTTGAGTATTAAACTGTGTTGCGGTCACTTGTGTTAATTACAATATGTGGTTCTTAAAAGGGGCATCAAGAAATTCGTTTAAACCCGCATGCACGCATATACACAGGCACGGCCTCACTGCCCTGTTTATTTATAGCCAGGTTCTCCCCCTCCATATGTTATAGCCTTCCCACTCACCCGCACCAAAACGTATTCCCCGCGTGACCACACTCTCATTTACGCGGACTTGAAAGTGTGGAAGATCATTTCCAAACGTGCATGAAGAGAACTAATCTGTAAAATCACATCAGCTGGTTGTGTATTAAATCACTTTTAAAATGTTAGTCATGACTAAGGCCTATAATCCATTTCTATATCAATTTACTGACTCAAGTAAACGTGTGAATATTTTATTACTCACATTTTTTAAACCAAAAACGTATATAGGCCAACACTGTAAGCCTATACTGAAAATTAATTATCATTAAATTGACAAGGCCTATAAGTGGGTGTGATTAACAATGTATGCTATGTTGTGGCTACAGTTTTCTTTTAGTGCAGTTACAGCTTCCCATGCGATGGTCCTTTATCTTATTTCAGTAGAACACGTGTGATGTTGCAGTGAAACAAGGACTGGAATGTGTTTGCACATTGAAGTCAGGGATATTATTACCAATATTTCACTTTACACTTAGCCCATGCCAAGCTGCTGTTTTTTGTTTTGTTTATTAAATAAAGGTTGTTATAATAATTTCATGAAGCAGCGCTTTTGTTGCGTGGGACTGTTTCTACTGTTTGAAATAGTCGGGTTGCTCAGTGACATGTGAGAGGTTGGATAGTAACGTTTAGAGAACTGATAAGACTCACACCCTAATTTCACCTATTTCAGAATTCAGATTTTTTTTAATACGACTTTTCAAAGGCAACTTTTTAACACATATTTCCTTTCGATATGGGTCAGTGACCATACCAGCAGCCTAACCAAATGTATTTCGGCCACTGATAGTTGTAATGATCATCACATGCAAAACGCGTTCTGGGACATTCCTTTTGTATCTATAGAAAATACATGATTTCCAGGATGGGGGCCACAAGTGTCCACCGTGCAGGAGGTACTAATGGTCAGATATGCAGTGCATGTCGGGCCGGTGTGTGAAAATGCGCGCAACGCCCCAGAGAGACGCTCCTCGCACTCATTCGCCTGAGGACATGATTCATTCACCAGCTCTACTTTTACCACATAAGGCGGCACGAGCGGCCCCCACAGCGGGCGGGACCAGGGAAAAGTTCCGGGGGGCTGTGATGACTCGTGATTGGTTGTTCTGTGTTGTGATTGGCAGGTCCTCTTCTCCGGCTCTCCTGTAAGCTCCGGTTGTTGACACTCTCCTAAAGTCCGCACGGCTCTCACGGATAACGGAGACATTATTACAGCTCGTGCCGGCCCAATCTGTCTCCTCTGTTGTCCGGCTCGAGGACAGACAACCCCTCGCACGGAAAGCACTGGACTGTCATCGTGGATTTTGCATTTTTAAGCGACTGCGTGTTTTGAACTTTTCTTGCTTCCTGCAAGCTCGTGACGCGTCTCGTTCCTCTCCTTCCTCTGTCCCGAGACGGAGAATAATGGCAGAGAAACGGCGGTCCCCGTGCGCGCTCAGTGTCAAGGCGCATGCATTCTCGGTAGAGGCGCTGATCGGAGCGGAAAAGAGACGCAGGACGGCCGGAGAGGATACTCTGTCCCCCGGCTACGAGGACGGAACTGATGTCTCTGAGCTAACCGGGAGCCCAGGGCCGCGAGCCGACAGAGCGTGCACCAGCGATCGGGGCAGCGAGGCTGAATGTGCAAGTGACGGATCACGTAAGTAAATAACAACAAATAAATCCGGGTGTATTATTATTATTATAATAATAATAATAATAATAATAATAATAATAATAATAATAAAAATAATAATAATAAAAAAAGTGCATAAAATAGGACGTTGAAATGAGAACATTACGGAATAAGCATACCCAATAATATAAAATACATCTAAACTAATGCCCAAGTTGCATTAAACCATATATTTTCTCAACGTAGGCCTAATTGTTTTGAAAGCCCTTTACTGGTATGCCGCTTATTTATTAATAGGTGATGCACATTTTAAGGAAATATTTTTTAAAGAATTTACTAACCCTTTTTAAAAAGTTATTATAGAAGCAGCACAGTTTTTTCCATCAGGATCATGCATGTTGTCTTCTGCTTATTGTTGAAGAAATTTCAGTAATAAAACGCAGAAAATTCAGATTATAAAAGAAAAATAATGATCGGCTTTGGCCAGAGCCTCACAGTGGAAATGTGATATCATATCGTGGCCCCGGTCTAGTAAATATGAGTGGTGTGAGTGTGACTAATGTGAGACGCTTTATGAGTTGTGTTGCAATCATAAACACGCCAATTAGCAGCGTATAAAGGCAGGGAAAGTGCCACGGAGAGGATGCAATGAGCTCCGCAGAAAGCATAAACCGACTGGCCCTGACAAATTAGGATTCAAATCTGAGCTAATCTTAAAATGCACTTGGCTGAGGATTTGTCTTTGTGTAGGTTTGGCTTGTTAGGCCCATGTCTAATGTCCATAAATTTCCACCACCTGGCGAGGCCTGCGCAATAAATATATAGCGCAAATAACAACAGCGGCGAGACACATAAACACCCCTCCTCTAAACATGTCCTTAATATTAAAACACATTTAAACTCAAGTACTCCATTACGAAAAGCATTATACCGTTACAGGGACTTAGGTTGGAGTTCAGTACGAGTGTATAGTGAACTTGCCACACTGTATAACAAAACACTGGTGTATATTTTCAGTAATGAATGTATGGTGAATTTAGTTTAAAGACACAAATACAACTACAATATTCTTACAAATTGCCAGCTTTCAGTATACCAGTATTCAAGAGTGAGTTCAATGAACGTGATCACAAGGCTACTTATAAAGCATTTTTGTCTCCATAAATAATAAAGTAAAATCTGTGAGTTTTTTGTCGGCTGCTGAAAGTTCATTTCATTGCTACAGTCACTGTAATTGTTATTTAAATGGTATAGGCCTATATGTAATATAATAATCTACTTAATAATTAGTTATATTCGCACTATAAAACAAAATGCAAAACGTGTTTCATGCAGTTCTAGTCTTGATGAATATATTTAATCGGGACTTCATCCTGCTGTAATGTTGTTGTGCTTTTAAAATGTATTGTGTTCAGAATTCAGCCTTTTCTGAGTCGCAGGACAAAATATCCTGGTAAGAGAATAATGCCGGGCCTGGATGGTAATGTTACAAGTAAAACGTGTTAATATCGCCTCTTTCCGGTGCAGCAGAGAGCGAGGACACGCTGCTGGAGAGCCCGCAGCCGGCGGATCTGTGCACGGCGCCGGTAACCGGCAGTGGAGAAGAGACCCGCGTGGACCTACAGGGATCAGACCTGTGGAAACGCTTCCACGAGATTGGCACGGAAATGATCATTACCAAGGCTGGACGGTAGGACACAGCTCATATGAGATAATATTCTGGAGAAAAAAATAACGTGTTCAGAGATTTCTGAAGAAAGACATATAGCAAACTATATTGGGAAAATGGAAGATACGTCTATAATAAACATGCCGAAAAATATGAAATATAAAGGATGAAATAGTGATAAGAGTCGTAATAATGACAAATGGCTATTAAAACAAGGCCGGGTAATTAGAGAAGTAAACAGCTGACTTGGCAGAATTGATCACTCAAAGATCTAACAATCCTAACAAAGACATCATAAACAGCCTTTTCTGTTGTAGTATTCATTTCACTAAGCTCTTTAAAAAAAATGTTTTATTATTATTTATATTTTATTATTTTTATATTTTCATTATGAAGTAATAATGCCTGTGTGTTGTAAATCCATGTAGCCTGTAGCTGATCTGAAACCTCCAATGCAGATGATTTATTTGGTTTTCCTGTCAGGCGGATGTTCCCCGCTATGCGTGTGAAGATTTCGGGTTTGGACCCACATCAGCAGTATTACATTGCCATGGATATAATCCCCGTGGACAACAAACGATATAGGTAAGACTCACAAAGCACGTGCACACGCACGCGCGCACACACACACGCACACACACACACTCGCTCACACTGGGATCATTGGGATTGGGGTCCTTTTAATACATTTTAAGTGACATTTGACAAAAAAAAAATCAAAAGAAATCTGTAAATGTAATAGACAGACTTCATGTCCTATGAAACCGGGAGATTACAGTAATTTTCGTTTGCAAGTAGTCTTAATTTAGACTATGTATATACAATGTTGCTGGCTGAGGCAACCCAAGATTTTTCAATTGTGCAACCCTAGTTCTGTCTCCACAAATGGCGCTTGGCACCGGACTGTTGTCACGGTGGGTTGGCCTTCCCTTTTGGAAAAGGCCTTTTGGATGCCTAACCTCTCCACCAGGGAAGGTCAAACCAACAAATGTCGATATAATGCAGAAGAAAACAGCGTGTTATTGCAACGGCTTTGCATGCGAAACACTGTGGGTCTGTCATTTCAATCTCTCAAAAGCCGTTTATATGTGAGCATATTTTGAGCGGCATGTAGGAGTGATGAGTGACAGAGGACATGTTATTCAGGTCAGTCTAACAAGACATAGTAGGCTACAGTGGATTACCGAAATGTGGTGGTCATTTTGCACGCGCAGTAAAGAGCTGCAGGCGACAACGCGCCGAGGAGAGTCTGCAGCTTTTTATTCCAACCCAAACGCTTAACAGAAAGGTGATGAACACCTTCAACCAGACGAGGAAATAATTAGTTCGGTTTCTAGCTGAAGGCCATGAGACTTAGAGCCTACGATATGCATTTACATCGTTTTAAGATATGGCACATTTAATTGCATATACCGAAAATAGTACAAAGTAGCTTTAGGCCTGCTTTAAAAACACACAGGACATTTGACTAGGCAGGGCTTTGTTTAGTATCCGCATATAAAATGCAGAACACAAGAAACCTGTGTTTCATCCGTAGTGTTTGTTTATAAGAATAGTTACTTTTTATTTTAAGATATAAGTAGCACAAATATAAAATGATGTCGACTTTTATACAAAAAAACTCGGCTTTTTTTGTGGCGTTTTTTCGTTGCGCATGTGTAATGGGATAACTTGGTAGGATGATAAAAACAAAAAAACAATACTACATTTTTTTGGGGGACATTGTGTTCATCTACCTGCTTTGTGCGTGTGTGTGTGTGTGTGTGTGTGTGTGTGTGTGTGTGTGTGTGTGTGTGTGTGTGTGTGTGTGTGTGTGTGTGTGTGTGTATTGTGAAGATACGTGTACCACAGCTCTAAGTGGATGGTAGCGGGGAATGCAGACTCGCCTGTGCCGCCCAGAGTGTACATCCACCCGGACTCCCCGGCCTCAGGAGAGACGTGGATGCGTCAGGTGGTCAGCTTCGACAAACTTAAACTCACCAACAATGAACTGGACGACCAGGGACATGTAAGTGCCACAGCTGAGATTGTCTATTAAATATGTTTATACTATTATATGTGTGTGATAGTCATGGGTATAATTACCTCATTGTGGCCTCTTTAATTGTATTTTATATCTGTTATGATAGGACTACATCATTTTTACTTAATATTTTTTGTTGTGACAATTCTACTACTCTTTAAAACTGTAAACATTATCATTAAAAAGTCAACATTTATAAGACAATAAAAGCCTGCAATTAATTTTTCTGATAATAATCTGTAATAATAGCAAGACATATGAATAACATTTTTAAAATAAAAAATTGTTGCAATCCCATAATTCCTTCTTTAAATTGAGATTCTCTGATATGACATATTGTGGATATTTCTTAGTACAGGAGTATGTATCTATGCATCTGTGGTGTGCATGTTCATCATCCAAAAACACATTTTATAGCTGTGAAAAACGTGAAACTGCTTTTAATTGAAGCCTGAAACAATAATTTCCCCCTCCCTGTTCAGATCATTCTGCACTCCATGCACAAGTACCAGCCACGGGTCCATGTAATCCGTAAGGAGTGTGGAGAGGAGCTATCCCCAGTGAGAGCCATCCCTGTTGGGGAAGGCACTTGCACCGTCGCCTTCCCTGAGACGGTGTTCACCACCGTCACAGCATATCAGAATCAACAGGTAGCACAGCTGACCTCCACTCAACCACATTTCCTCTTAAAACCAAACCCGCTGGAATAACCAACATGGCCAAGAAACACACGTTTCACAAGTGCTACACTGACAGCTATATTATTGTTGTTTTGTAGTTTTGTACTTACGAACTGGCGGGTTTAAAACAAACTTCTGCAGGTCACACTGAAGCATGATAACTCTTGAGCTATACATTTCAGACAGAACAGGATTATAAGATGTAAAAATAGTCAAATAAGAAACAATTTAAAGTTTTGTAACAATGTTTTGCACCCTGGTCTGGTCTGCATTTTAAAGGCAGATTCTTCCGGCAGCATGAGTGCACGTGTATGCATGCAACACAGAGAGAGAGAGTGAGAGAAAGGTCCTGCGGAAACACTTATTGGACTGATAAAATTGACAGAGCTACTCACTTTAGTTGATTATATAACTACTTTTCTACATTGCTTGAGCGTCTCATATTTTCAGAATTTTGCCCACCAAATGGAGTTCCTGATGGCTGAAGTCAGAACATGGTGGCGATGCCTATAAAAGTCCCTTTGGATGCAGGTCACAGAACTGGGCCTTAAACACCACCCACAGCCAGGGCAGCCCCATAGACATTAACTAACATGCACAATTTCACATATATGTGCAAGGAAACAAACAAGTACATGCATTCCAACATATATTCAACACATACAAACAGCACAGTCGGGAGCAAACTGTGCACATTATTGTATTTATCTATAGATCTGATTGAAATAGTAAAGACAAAGAAAATGATTTGGGCTGTAAAAATCTTCCATTACACAGTATGTTATCATGGACTTTGTAATAAATACATTTTTGGAGATAATTTAAGCCTTATTTTACTTTCAGATTACAAGGCTGAAAATCGACAGAAACCCATTCGCCAAAGGCTTCAGAGACTCTGGTAGAAACCGGTGAGTTCAATTCAACCACAGAGGCTTTCACATTATCTAGTGCATTAGGGGTAATGTGGGATGCATGACTGCATTGTATTCTGGCTTGGTTGTGGTTTTTGTCACGGCTATTTCATACTGATTTTATGGGGAGCAACGCTTTGTATTTATTTATTTATTTCCTGATGGAAAATGTGCAACAGCTTTCCATTAAATATGTCCTAAATGTCAGAAAAGCAATGGACTAAACTGAACAGACGTGTCACATCTTACTATGATTTCACCATATTAAACGGTGATGCATTTTCATTAAAATGCGCTGACTTTAAAGAAAATGTATCCTCACAACTACGTAGTTACAGGCACATGCTTTGAGAGGGAAAAGTCTAACCTCGGCTGCAAACCTAAATGGAGCGTCAGATTCCTGTCGGCCTCGAGAACATAAACATCAACAGCAAAATAATAAAAGTCAAGAGTGTCCTGAAGAAAATCTGTATAAACACATTTCTAAACATATATAAACACAGCATTAAACCAACACAGCAGTAAAACTCCAACAGTCTCCAAACAGCCACTCCCCCGAGGCCTCACAGAAATCATTAGAGAGGAGGGGAGAGAAAGGGGGAGAGCCGGAGAAAGAGGAGAAGGAACGTGTGAGACAGAAAGTTTGAGAGGGAGGAAGGTAGAGAACAGCAAACTGGATAACCCTGACAGCTGACCCTATAAAAGTTAAACTCAGAAAGGCCGAAAAAAACCCTCCCTTTAAATATTACAGGAAGAGTTAAGCAGTTTGCTAAATAAACTTCTGCTCCGATAGGCTGCTTTGGAGCACACAGAACCGCTCCGGGCAGCTTGTCTAAATTATCACCGTGGCTACAACCCTGCGGGGGGGAGGACTTTTATCCTCACGCTAACGAGGGGTAACAGAGCACTCGCATTACCCCGCCACAGCACCCCTCTGCCCCACCTAGAGGAGGAGGGAGACGCAGATTGGGGGGGGGAAGGGGAGTCCCACCTCATAAATCCTTGCTGTGGCTTCCTGCTCCTTCGTCCTGATTCGCCCGTAAAAGCCGTGTGAAAGCAATTACCTCCGAGCACCCGGCTGGCAGCAGCCAATCGCAACGTGGCGTTTATGCCCCTCATTACCTGCGGTCTCCATGGAGACGGCAAGAGAGGCCCCATGGGCGAATAAGATGGCCGCCAGGTGGTTGGCGTAATGTGAGGCAGACTATTTTCTGATGATTTATTAGTAGTGCTGATGTGTGTGTGTTAACATGTGCATTTATGTGTGTTTTACAGGATGGGTCTGGAAGCTTTGGTTGAGTCCTATGCATTCTGGCGTCCATCTTTGCGAACGCTCACATTTGAGGACATCCCTGGCATTACCAAGCAAGGTAGCGTTAACTAACAGCAGTTATCTCGATACTGAGAATAAGTGAAGTCATCCAGCCTAAACGGCACAGTATTTGGCAACCCATCCTCCCACCTAGACCTTTTACCGAAGAGTTTTCGCCAATTAAGGATAGTACTGATCCGGCTTATTGTATCAGTACACCCCTTGTTGAATTTGAACCAACAACACATTTAAGTGCATGCAGGGTTAATTTATTTTATTTATCTGGGTCTGTTTCTATAGGGATCCCAGGAATTCATGGTGGGATCGGACCATCTTCTCATCTGCTCTCCACATCCCCGTGCTCCTCACCTTTCCAGGTTTGCCCTCTCAGCCCGCCTGACTACACCTGCAGCCGATCCACACACCCTCTCCACCGTTATAGCAACCCGGAGCCGTTCCCCTCTCACAGAGGTCCATCGGCATATGAAAGCGAAGGATTCTGTTCTCTGCCTCTCCCTGCTTCTCAACTTGGCTATCTATCCAACCCCAACCCGCAGGGTTACGCTGGGCTTCGCCTCCACACACCGCCCTACAGCCTGTACGGTTACACATTCCCTCCCTCACCACGCCTCGCAGCTAGCCCTGATAAAATGGCCGCCGTTGCCACTGCCAATCATCAGAGTCCCTTCCTTGGCTCGTCTCCCAGTGGGACTCTAACGGACAGTCTGGGTGTACTCAGTGGAGGACAACAGGGCTTCTTGTTTGACTCCCGGACTTTAGGACTGGCAGGTAGCCAGCCAGGAGGTGGGGTCTCACAGGTCACTGCCCACATGGGCTGAATTTGAGTCCGGACATCTCGGGTTGTCACGCAAAACAACATGACTACCTGGAATGGGTGTGAGTTGCTTTTGGTTTAGAACGTTCTACAAATTAACCATCCTTGTGCTGAACAAGCATCAGGCTGAATTGTGGACAAACAGACCAAGCCATTGCCTCTGTGAGCATACAGAGCTTGTTAAAACTGAAGGGAATATTATTACCAAGTTCTTATCTTTCAAGTATGTTCTCTAGGACATGCGTGTGCAGCTGCAGTGGTCACTAAAGGCAGAAACTTCCTGCAGCTTTGGATAAGGAGTCCAAACGATGTGACCCAGTGACTGAACTGGAATATGGATTGGGTAGAAACTGGGCTGGCCCAGGCAATCAAAGCAAGCACTTCAACCCCTGGCAGGAGGCCCTGAAGCAGTAACTATTATACTCAGCATTCTGCATTGCCTCCTTGATCTTGCCGACTTTGGATGGAGTTACTGAACACTACTTTTAAACTTGTTTTTATGGGATACATTGACTAAATTCCTTTTGTCAATTAAATTCGTTGTCATTACATGCCTGGGGGTGTTCTCAATCAAGTCTTTGGAATAACAAACATGTAGTCCATGAAGCACTACAGGCAGGGCCTTTTCACCACTCAGACTTAAAAAAAAACCCATTTACACACAACACCAGGAGCCTGTCACATATTAACGTGATGACATCATGGCCATAAGAGACCATGGGAGATATCCCAGTGACAGTTATGGACTGACGAGGTTAAAGCTGTGATAGAATGATGGATGATGAACTTATCTACAAATACTACATCTGGTTTGATGTTTCATGACGTCAGGCTGAAGTACAGCTTCCCTTGTGTGACACAGATGTAACTAGACATGATGACTCTGTATATAGCGATGGCAAGGCGGGCGGGAGGAGAGATGTGTATATAAAGGGCTGTGTGACCCTTCGCACTTAAAAACCCCAATGCACCTGCTTCTGCTCTTTAGACAGGGTCAGGTACGCAACAGCCAACCCTGAACTTCACCCAAAAGCTTTTCTTTGCAAACACGCGCTCTATCAGCACGCCCTTTGGCCGAGGACATGAACATGTTCTGTGACCTTTTTGAGCCAAATAAAATATATCTAATCATGTCACAATGTTAATATGTAATCAATCTCTTACTAATTTAATATTGTTTATTAAGCCAATTGTGAACATACGTGTGTGTGAGCGTTTTCTTTCAACATAAAAAAAAAAAAAAAGTAAAGCGATTACAATGCTTATAATATATATATAATAATGTCCTTGTGAAAACAAAGAATGGAGGACTGAATGCTTATTTGTTCTCACTCATGTAGGTGCCTTGCGGTATTGTGAATGTGTGTGATGAAGCAATCAGAGACTTGGATTGCAGAGAAATGAAAAATACCACAGGAGACAGGGAGAAAGAACTCTCAGGCGCACACACACACACACACACACACACACACACACACACACACACACACACACACACACACACACACACACACACACACACACACACACACACACACACACACACACACACACACACACACACACACCACATCGTTTTAATTGTGGCCATGCAAACTAATACCTACAACTCTGCTGAATTGACTGGTCACACGAGGCAGGGTGTGCGGTGAATGCGGATGTGGGTGTGATGGTGCGGACATGTGTGGGTGTGCACATTTGTGTGTGAGAACAGGTGGTTGAGCTGACAGCGAGTGTTTGACCTCTGAGAATTGACCCCCCCACACGTCCACCACCTCCAAAGTCGTACAACTCTGCTGAAACCATACGCCAAGATTTTTCAGAAAGCTATTTGCTGTCACTGAAGCTTTGTCATTTTAACCTATTTTAACACCTGCACAAGCACACCAACGGAAGACTCCCAAGAACCCAAGACAAAACACAGAGACATATTTTCCTCTGTTGCTCGTAAAAGAAAACAAGTCAAGTGCTACACTTCATCACCTGTAATAGCTACTACTTGCCTTTGTCAGAAAGGATACAATCATTTAAAGCAGAAGACAATGTAAACTTTATCAGCTACCAAAAACTATACAGTGTTTTAACTTTGTATCATGACAAACTACAACTGGGATTGCAGCTAGATCTGAGAATGGAAACACTCTCCTTATCTGCACAGACTGAGCTCGCAAGGTGGCCATGTTGAATTTACTGGTTAGGGAACTCTACCAGAATGCAGCCATTCACTGTATGTGTGAGCCTACAAATCCCAATCTTCATACAAATGAGCTCAAAACAATCAAATAAGATGAGCAATATTGGAGCCAATAACAGAAGACTAGATTCTGCTAGTTAGCTTTCATGATTGCATTATAGACATTGTAAAGTGTGGCCCCATACACTTCGGGGTTGTGGATTTTTTAAAGAGGGGAATCTGAAATAGTCTATAGTCTAGACATGTATCATGATGTAAAGTAGAAGCTGTTCCTAAATTTCCTTTGGAGATCTTTTGATTTAAATATACAGTTCTTAACTGATTTACTCGACCAGATTTTTCACCTTTCCCAAGTATTCATCTCAAAAGTTGCTGACTCTCTCCTGCTGTCACCCATTTCCTCCTCAGCTCCTCTCCCCCCCTCAGTTGTCTGCTGTCACTCTAAAGGTGAGAGGTGCTGACGAGAGGAGCACATGTGAGGGGGGACAGAGCATGGCAGGGGGGAGGAGAGCTTATTTTAGAACCCAGGAATGATTGGCTTGTTGTTTTTGAGTGACAGGGGACGGGCCCCCTGCCTGGTGCATCCGTACCACACACACACAGAAACGCGCACGGAAAACACTGACAGAAATATGCACATTTATACACGGTGCTAGCTAAAACTCTTTCACCCTGTCAGTTACTTTGAAAACGTAGCTTTAAAATTGTTTTGATTTGGAGAGGATAGATAAAATGAGTTTAAACATCTCAGGCACACACACACACACACACACACATATTCAACACTTCTGCAAGGTGTCAGTGGTACAGTGATTCTCGGCTGAAGTGCGGACATTAACACTTGTGTACGACCAGGTGCCGACGTGACAGATCTGTCACGCTATCTGCCTGGAGGAGAAGGACAGGAGGGGAGGACAGAGGAGGGAAGGGGAGGAAGCATAGAGGAGAGGAAGTATGTTTGTGTGTTTAAGATTTGTATGAAGTTACAGAAAGTCTGTCCACGTCTTTTGTTTTTCCAACCTACTTTAGATGAAACCCCGCCCACGTCCGTATGACGAACGCCTCAACAGCTGCATTCCCATGGATAGCTACAATAACTTGGAAAAAATTGATATAGCGTTCTGAATTTGATGAATTTACTGTTTATCAGAACACAAATGAGAAAGAAGGAGAGCAAGGTTCAAGACTCGGCCCTCACTGGCTGCCTTGTACATATCCGACCAGAGACTCATTCTGACCTCCACTTTCTCTGCAACTGGCGGATGCAATGTCAAAGCAAGCTGCCTCCGATTAAAATGTTGAAACCCGCCCCAGTGCACACATGAAAAAAGTATCTTCTCCATCCTGGCCATGGATATATAAAGAGAACTGGACACAGCGTAGGAGGCGGGGCCACGTTCATTCCTATAAAAGTGGCTCATGGAGCCAAAATGGTTCAAAATGGTATAGATCCAGCACACTAGCATTTTCTTTAACCCCGCCTCCCAGCCTCTTGGTCTCGGGCTCATTCACGGATTCAGGAAGGAAAATAAATTCAGAAATAAAATGTGCCTGTAACACAACAAAGACAATCCTCAAATGCTGTAAAAACTATGGCAGTGCAGGAAAAGACATCCTTCTGTCGCATCACTGTACGACCACGTGTTCTCTAGCATAACGAGCTTTTGCTGATCGAGTCAATTTATATCATATAATTTTAATCTGAGCAACTAAATAGTTCTGAATGGAGTAAGTAGCTTGTTAAGACCAACAGACTAAACTGTTCATTGAGTGCTGATACATGTAATGGATATTCCATATATTATGCTGCTTAGCTCATCTTTAGGTTGTAGCTACAGGTTGTTCTAGGATTGCTATTAAAAACTGTAGTGTTTCCACCGTCTCAGACAACAAAAGGTAAATAAACATCTTTAAATTGGAGTTATTTTAGCCTTTAATGAGTTACAAATGCCAAAAAGGTAAACCTAATAAGATTTCCCAAGGGTTTCAGATGAAATGATTGGACAGACCAACAAACAACTTTGCCAACCTTTTGGCCTTACCCCTTTAAATTTCCTTGCAAAATATGAAAACAAAACATAAAATATAACAAAATAATACTTTTTAAACAAACATTACTGTCTGATACAGACAAATCTGGATTTATCTTGTAATCCCAAACAATTTCTTTTTTTAATCTGGTATTTTAATGTGTCATCATGAGTAATACAAATCACTATGTTCAATGTATCATCTGTACTTGTAATATCTATTATTACCCAAGTAGACAAGTCTGATTTACTGTTAACATTAGCCGTACACAAATACACAGTTTACAGTGTTGCCAATGCCTCTCATCATGACACCGAATATTCCCAAAGCTCCGAGGCATCAAATCAAAGCTGAGAGACATGATCTTCATTTCAGAGTGTGTGTGCATGTGTGGGTACGTATTCATGCCAGCTCAGGCATACTAATATAGACATACACTATAAAAGTGAGGCATGAATGACGGAGAGCGAAAAAGAGAATATTCTGGGTTTATAGATTATAAGTGTATGTTGCCATAACAACACTAAACAAGCCAAACATTAGAATTTAATGAGCTAGAACTGCAAAGTACAATGTTTTTATAGAACTGTCATTGCCTGCACTCACACACACACACACACACACACACACACACACACACACACACACACACACACACACACACACACACACACACACACACACACAGATTCCATTTTCCTTGGTGCTGAATACTACAAGCAACTACAAGTGCTTCTGACCTTTTTGCAGTCACAGTGTTTACACAAACAGATACAGTTTGGCACATAGGCTCAACTAACCAACTCAAGTGCATCCCTCTTTAAAATGACCATACTGTACATAGACAGGACTTGTTGAGTCAATATGAATACAAAATAGTGTTTTTATCAGAGACTTATTTTAACAAATTGGATTAAATTATTGTGGATTATATTTAATATGAGCTATAAGCAATGAAAGCATAAGAAAACCGCTGCTGTTGGGAACACTGCTGGGAAAACAGTCCATTGGCTTTCCCTTTATATGTTTTCCATATTCTTAATAATGGTCTCTGGCATCCTCAAATAGTGAGTCTTGGTGAAAGTGGAATAAACCTATTTACCATATCTTTCCTCTCCACCCGCTGCCTTTCTTCCCTGAGGGAATTGGCTACCCCGAGCACTCAACACAGAAGTTAGCATTTGCATAGAGGCCAGTAATGTGGTTTTAGCGTCCTGTGTGATTGAAATGAACATTAACATACGGGCCGGCGAGGTGACCACGTGGTTGAGCGTGCTCAGAGGGGAGTTGTGGCCTGTTGTACGTGACCGAGCATATGAACCGGGGAGTCCACAGGTGAGGTCATGTTGGGCAGTGACAAGAAAGTTCCCTGGAGCACAGAATAAGGTTTGGCACAGAAACCTCCAACCATCAGGGGCAAAAGAGGTCCGTTTGTATCTGATGAGCAGCATATTAGAATTACAAATGGTGGTAGAGGAACAGCCTCAAGCTTCTTGAAGACTAAATAACTCTCAATGGTTTCCCAAACAGGAATGCTGTAATGATCCTAAAATATGTGTCAACACTAGGAGTCAGTTGGATTTCAGTGAAAGATGTCCGTTGAGAATTCAGGATTGTTGCAGTGTTTCTCAATTTAATTAGTCAAGATTTATGGAGGAGAGAGGACAGGACTGCCTATTGGAGCAAGCAAGAGGCTCTTCTGCCCCTGCTGTTCTTCTAGGAAGTGCACCTGTGCTCTGGGGGGGCTTCAACTGGTGACAGGAGGAGGGTGGGTTGTGCTGATGATGTTGCAGGCTCAGCTCAGCTACTCCTGCGTGACCTGTTAATGTCCTAGCGGGTATTTGATGACAGTTGCAAGAATCTGAGGCTCAGGGTGTCCTTTACAGGCGTTAAATCTTTGTCATCAAACCCCCCCCCCCCCCCCCCATGCTGATTTATGGTTATCTCCGCGGGGCATGTTTCTCAGTACCCTCCTATTAGACACCACATGAACTCTGATCTATGAGGGGGGTGTTAAGAAATAATTATGACACAATATATTCCTGTAATCTTTCCATGTCAACAAAAAGGACATCAGCACGACCTCCAACGAATCTCTCCAGTTCTGCACAGAAACACGCACTCGTGTGAATACACACGTACACTTTTAGTGTTAGTGTATAACACTGTGTGCTTATGTGAGACACTAAGAAGGTCCATAGACAGAGTGTCAAGCCAAAAGGAAAGGACAGGCTCTGCAATGTCCTGTAAATGTCTATCAGTTCTTTAACCATGTGATCTGTGGCTCTGTCCCTTGTGAGCACTCTGGCCAACACACCAAATGTAAGACAGTTATTCACAGCTGCCCTAGGCAAACTGTTTTAAGGGCTGGGGAACTTAAATTACACATGCTAAACAGTGGCACCCAAGAAAAAAAAAGAAAACAACCAAACTAGAATGCACAAACAGCATGTTAACACTTAACAGTTCTAAAAAGGGGTTAAAGTGTGAAATTGAGCCGGTGATAAATTAAACTGAACAATTAAGTCATGATAATGTCATTAAAAGACAAATCCCATAGTTGCTTAATAGACCCTGAATAATGGAAATATTATCCTATATGAAACTAAGACATGGCTTCACTGGGAAACATTTTCATATGGATCCAAAGTGAAACCAAAACATCCAGATTCAAGACCCTGAAGTTTCACATAGAGGCCAAACCGTGTAATTACAACGTGCAGGTCCATGATGCCCTTTGGCCAAAACATACTTTTTCACAAAGACTTACATTGAGAGACACGTCTGTAAATCAGTGGTATATTGTTTTTAAGTACATCAAATTCCTATATGCCTAAATGTAGCGGAGCAGAAAGTAAGGGTGTGGACATGGTGTCATCTGCTGCCTCACCCGTATTGACCTAAACATAGGTTTATTTGCCAAAACCTGATCTGATTTTGTAGAATTTCTTTTTTTTTATTGTCATTGAATGTTAATCCATCATCAATGAACATTATCTGGGGTGTTGCAGAATGGTCCAATATGGACGTTGTTGTCTGGTGATAGGGTTGGCGGTAGACCTTTGCAGGATCAACATCACCAGCGTGACAGAATGAGGTTAGTCCAGTGGCCACAGCTAGTCCAGACAAGGCTGTGACATTACCAAGACAAGGACATCTGAACAGCAAAGACCTTTGTGGACAATAGAGATTACAACTAAAGAGATGACGTTTCTGGGATAAATAAGAAACCAGCAGTTCCAATGTTGGATTGTACTGGATATGCTGCCTAGCTGGTGAAACATCAGGGGAACAGTAGATTTTAAATGCTAATAATAATGTTGTTTAATTTGAAATGTTTCACTTTAGACAGACTTCCTGTCTAGCCAGGGACTTTGGCTATATATTCAGAAGTGGAAGACTTTTATTCAAATAACATTAATCTGTGTGTAATATTCAAAATGATCCATGTACCCACAGAGCCAGCTGCTAATGCAATGAACCATCTGCATGTATGTAAAGTGTCAAATTATAGTCATCAATTCAAGTCTCGATGATTTTGTGGATTTTCCCTTTAAATCCCATTGTATATGTAATATACGTTTGTGGGATTAAATCCTTTTGCAAACAGGATTTAGGGTTAGTGTTGTGTTTTTGCAGCTAGTTAGCAACATCACAGCATTCAAAACGGCTCTCCAATAAAGAACACATTTACAGCATGAAATTGAAAATACCAATTTGCTGAAATATTGTCTTTGATTTGAGTACAATATGAGACATTAGAACTACTGGTCAGCAGTGTGTTAGTTACTGATCCACAGCAGGCACTGCTGGAGGTGACTGACAGGGTCGTGCCTGCATGTGTGGGTGTGTTTGTATGTGTATATCTTCTGTGTGTGTATGCTTCCATGTAACGAAAATAGTGCCCCTTCCTGGGCCTCAGCTCTGACATTCTGCTGCTAATAGGGAAGGTGCGTGTGAGTGTCCATATGTATGTAGCCCTGATGTAGCCCTTGCCTGACCGTGGCCCTGTCCAAGTCTTAGCAGGCTCATTTATAGCCAAGCAGCCCATCAATCTTAATAGAGGAGAGAAGTGCAAAGAGCCGATGAAATGCCAGACATGATCACTATTCACTCAATGGGGGGAGGAGAGAGATAGAGAGGAGCAGGAGGAAAGATGAGAGGAGGGGAGATGGAGGAGGAAGGGTGAGGGAGCACAGAGGGAGTGAAAGTGAGGAGGGCGGGAGTGGGGAAGAAGGATGGGGTGAGAAAGAGAGAGGTTGCAAGTTGTTTATCCCTGAAGGTGATAATAATGATCTGATCCTCTCTCTCTTCTGCCTGTGTCGCGCTGTTAGAGTGACCGCTAAAGGCCACATGAAAACTGCTGAACAGGCCACAGTGAGAGCCACAGAACATGCTGTCTATTTGTGTCTCACACACACACACACACACACACACACACACACACACACACACACTTTCATACACACTCTAATTTTGGCTTATTTTTTGTCTTTTTTTCTTATAATCAAGATTCTAAAAGTTTGGAACAATGTGTGTGACTAGCACTTACTGTGTAACCGGCGGTGTTGGACAGGTCACATGCCAGGCGTTAGATCACACTGTGCTCTGTATACGTGATGTGTCCATACTGAGACCTGGCCTGGAATGGGCTGTGTTTTATGCGTGTGTGTGTGTGTGTGTGTGTGTGTGTGTGTGTGTGTGTGTGTGTGTGTGTGTGTGTGTGTGTGTGTCAGTGGGGGTAGGAGGTCTGCTGAGAGGTGGGGAATGGCGAGAGGATATTTGGCAATGTGCTGCGAGACTGTGCTGACACAGGACACTGCGTCTTCATACAACAACAGAGCTGTCGCTCTCCCAGGCATGAGGTGCAAGAAGGATTCAGTGAGTCAATATTTACAGGTTGACACCAGTTATGTTTACCTTCGAACATCATAATATGATTAGGGAATGAATGTAAGTATAGCATAAGGAATATGTCCTAAATTAAACTCCAACTACAACCTTTGCCCTTTACTTTGTCCTCGAGATTATGCACCATTTAACTAGCAAAAGTGGAGTAAATGGTGGATGGACTGCATTTCTAAAGTGCTTTTCTAGTCTTTGTGACCCCTCAAAGCGCTTTTACAACACAAGTCACCATTCACACACACATTCATAAACCATTGGAGCCATTCAGTGTCTTGCCAAAGGACACTTCGACATATTGACCACAGGGGCCGGGGTTTGAATGTTTTTGAACCACGACCTTCTGATCGGTGTACGACCACTCTACCTCCTCAGCCATACACGTTGTCTCTCAGTCACTTCATCTTCTGGGTGTTGTTGATGTTGTAGGTTCAGTAAAGTATTATGTTAGATTCCTGTTTGAAGTTAGAATGAATCAGTATTGAAAATGTAGGTGAAACATCTGAGAAATGTCTTCTATGACTTAAAATGAATAATCATATAAGATATAATCATAATCTTTTGGTCACTATAATCATTCCTAATGTGTTTACTGGCTGTGAAACGATCCCTTTCTAACACAATTCCATTGTAAGAGATGCAGGTCTAAATTCACAGTCCTCGTTTAAAAGGAAAAATGTGTTCTGACCTTTAGCCAAAGCTAATATGAGGCTACAGAAGTATGACTTCAAGTATCTTCCAAAGTCAGTTTTTTTAATACACATTTCCCTCTGTGTGTTTCCACAAAGAGAGGTTCCTTGCTGAGCTGCAGTGGATGGATAGCAACACAAGGAGGGATATTTGTACTAAAATACTTTGGCAAACAACAACTTTATCTGTCAAACTGCTAAAACCTCATTTTAGCTTTAACTCACAAACTATTTCAGTATTTTTATATTACTTCTTTAATTGAGAATTATAAAAAGTTTTATAAATCCACTAAACCCAGATGAAGCAACACTTGTGTTTTGATTGTTTAACAAAAGAGGACCTGATTTATCTTATTATTGCATGAGATGTGTTCACTCGGACTATTCAGATAGATAGATAAATCAAGCACACATCAAAGCAGTTCAAATATTCAAAACCTTATTCATGTTTTGTATATTTTGCCTGCAGGTCTGAAAGCCAGGACCACAGAGGGCAGTGCGGTGAGGTGAACCTGGGAAAGCCTGCAACAGCTGTGAGAAACCATCAGATCTGCCATTCCTCACACTTCAACAGCCAACAAGAAAGCGATTTACGACGGCCAGAGAGGGAGAGAAAGAGGCAGAGAGAAAGAAAGGACAGAGAAAAAAGGACAGACAGGGGAGAAGGAGACATAAACAGAGAGAAAGAATGAAATAAACAGAGAGAGGAGTAAAGACAGAGGAGTTGAAAGGAGAAGTGATAAAGCAAGCAAAATGAAAGAGGAAAGAAAGATAAATAGACAGAGAAAAAGGAGAAAGAGAGCGACCGAAAGAGAGACAGGGGAGAGAACAAGATGGCGGACTGGGATAGAGTAAAGGACAGAGGTGGTAGTGTTTGGAGCTAGAGAGCAAGACTACAAACAAACTATACTGTACAGTGTGTATTATACATGTGTATGATTCTGTTATCCTGATTCTCCCTGCTCGACAAAACACACACATAGACCGCTTGATCAGCAATGTTCCCTTACATGACAGACACACAAACTCAAGACTCTAAAATACACATCAGCTCCAAGGTCATGCCTTTTACAGGGACAGCTGAGCAACTAGCGGTACAGTGTACAGCCAAAAGACATGGCAGGCAGCCTCATGACAGGCTTAGACATTCTATATAACAGCATCTTCTTCCTATAAACTTCAATTGAAGAGATTATTGTGGCAAACTACTGTCAACGTGTTTTTGTAGGCCAACCCAGAAGTTAGGATCGTCCTGGTTCCCTCGACAAACAGCTAATGGGATTTTGCCATTGGATCCTGGAATTATTGCAGAAAATAAGCTCTGTGTCATTTTATGACACTTATACGCTTTCTTCAGCAAGATAATCGTCACAAATGAACATTACTTTTATGATTTCTTAAGCGTAAATGCAAACGTCAGAAGTTAAAAGCTAAAGTCACGCTATAAACAAACTACACTACGGTAGTAGATGAGTTGTGTTCGGCATGATGGCGTCCCCGACAACATCTGTAGACTCATTTAGCCATTTGTTAGCAACTTGTTTATTTTGTTTTTTTTACACGTAAAAGCTTTATAAATTCACGAGTATGGTATTTACTGACATATTTTATGTCGTGGAACAACATGTGAAAATCTCTTAAGCTTGTGTTAACCATAGACTTTATGTCAGGCATCTAACCAACGACCCATCGACTTTGAGACGAGGGAACAGGAAGTGCAAAAATACCGACTCATTTCCAGGTTTTAGGACTCATTTCAAGGTCAAAAAGTCAAGTAAACTACAGAATGAAGCTCCAAGGCTTCAAAGTGCAGGTGTGGTTGACCTCATGTCCTCCAGGTAAGGAACAGTCTCCCTACACACTGATCTAACCTGCTGCTCCAACAAATGAAAGATATTTCCTTCTACAGTTCCACACATACGCTCATTTCCTCCTGTCGCGTTCTCGATTTCTGTCTGCTTGTCTTGTCTGCGGTGGGCTGGTGGTGTGGAAAGCTTCGTTTATTTGGTCTTTTAATACAAGCTGACCCCTGGCCCCTCGTGTGTGTGTGTGTGTGTGTGTGTGTGTGTGTGTGTGTGTGTGTGTGTGTGTGTGTGTGTGTGTCTAGGTCCAGAGAGCACTCTCCCATGACAACTACGGCAACGACCCAGAGACGGTGTCGACAGAAGACCACACCACACGGAGAGAACACACACATTAACTCAACACACATGCACACAAATACACTTTAACACATATACACCCATATATCCAACAAAAACGTATAGCACATAGGAGAATATATATGTGTGTGTGTTTATGTGTGTTTTGGTCTTGAGGAAATCTTCAGCATGTGTTAGATGAATCCCCGAGGCTCTCACTCAACTCTGATTGGCTGACAGGACTTGCTTTGTTTGTTTCCACAGCGACAGAGCTGTCACTGCCTCCTACCACCCAGGTAGAGCTGTCAATCACGCTGGCCACCAGCCAACCACACACAGGCCTCGCTGTGACCAATCACAACACAGAACCTGTTGTCGATTTCTAACAAATGACTATTCGTCTGATGATAATCAGTGATAAAAAATTAAAAAATTAAAATAAAAACATTTAAAGAGCTTCTGATTTATGTTCGAAACAACACTGGCTTTCTTATCAGATTCAGAGAAAATCATAAAAGTTCATTTTAAAAAGGATGAAATATTTCAGTACTAAAAATCAAAACAGCCGCTGTTTAATCACAATTTGGCATATGCCGAAATAAAACCAGGCCAACTGGCCAAATCCAGTTCTATAAACACAACCTTCCATTTGGTTCAATCTGCATTTCGGGTTACACACAATCTTAATCCATCTTTGAAAGCTGACTTCACTTCTTGTTTTAAAAAGAAGAATCTCAAACCAAAGAGCAGTCAGTTCACTGTGAGTGAATTATTGGGACTGTTAATGCGTGGATTTGAAATTACATTATGAATGTGTAGTAATAAGTGAGGGGAAGATAAAAGTGAAATTAATTTGTTTAACGCCTAATTTATTATATACATAAAGTTTGATTTGATAAACATCTATTATCCATACTTACATACATACTGTCAGTTAACAGTGTTGCACTGTTGTGAGCATTTATGAGTGTTTGTGCAAGTTTCTACAGAAGCAGAAGGATAAACTTCTTAATTAGAGTGGGAAACACAGGTGTAATCATTAACATTAATTAAGACCACCTTCCACTGGGATCTTGTTGAGTGTAACGTGGATGCTTATCAGCAAGGTTTACTGGGACACCTGAATGGAGCAGAGACATCGTTAATGTGATTAATTCCACCTGCGCAGTTTTTACTATGACAAGATCTATGAGCCAGGTTTAGCACAACGGATACAGTATGTTAATTCAACCAGATAAATCAAATGTATGCCATTGTGTGGGGTAGATAAGTCTTCATCAAAACAAGTTACGATTTAATTTTATTGTATTATTAACCCATTCTTTTTTTAAGTTAGTTCCCTCGACACAGAACGTCTAAAAAAAATAAAAATAAAAATAAGACAAATAATGAGAAGGGTAATACAAACTAAGAATAGAGCCTTTTCTATTTTGGAGATGAGACACATCTGAAGGCGATGAAAGGCAGATGTAACACAATATGGTAGTCAGGGTCTTGCAGAGCAATGTCACAGAACCAGAACTGTCACATGTTCATAAAAATAGACAAACATAAACAAGTGATTCAGAGAAGGGAGAGAGAGTTTTTCTAAAAGATCATTAACTGGCAATGATTGAAAAATCCAGAGGGTTATTTAAAAGCAAGTTTCAAAACTCTAACTCTTTTCTCACTATCTGGATGAAAAGATATTCCTTTCGTAGCACGATAGAAAATATTCTTTACCAGGTAGCTGGCGGTCTGCCATGTCTGTTTTCATCAGGAAACGGAGGCGCAATTCAACATTTGGTAAGAAGTCTTTTGGGACACTGGAAATACCTTGATAATTAGTAGTGTTTTTATTTATTTATTTTTTGTAGCAAAACCATTAATTTTGACATCTTGTTGAGAGGGACAGAGATTTAAATATGGTACAGACTTTTAGTGTTTTTGTTAGTGGGAGTAGGTTTGTAAGTGTTTATGTGAATCTATGCAAGTGTGTTGTGTAATGGTGTGTTAGATGACCTTATTGTAAGTGCTGATGGTGCGGCTACAATGTTAGCTTAGCCTAGCCCAGAAGTCCACTCAGAAAATTATCCGTTTATTGCAATTAAATCTTAATCTTAAATATGTTCAACAATGTTCTAGGTTTTTCAATGTGTGCTGATACTTGAGAGGCACAACATGGAGCACCAAGCCACAACGCCAGGCCCAATTTTGGATTTACAGTTCTTCTTCATGACACTGACATGTGGACAGGAGGAGCTGGAGGTCGAACCACCAACCCTCAGATACTGGCAACCTGCTGAGCCACAGTCACCCCAAAATGTCTCCTCCTTCAAGACAGATTTGTTTTTTGGTCAGCGAATGTGATTATGTGCGTCTGTCTGCGAGTTTGCTTGTGTGTGTGTGTGTGTGTGTGTGTGTGTGTGTGTGTGTGTGTGTGTGTGTATGTTAACACATGTTTTGTGTTAATCCTTGTCCTTGCTCAGCAGTCACACACCCCGCTGTACACACACAGAGCAGTTTGTCCCCTGTGGGCTACAGTAGCTCCCTCAGTGTGTTAGTGCCTCTGCTCGGCTGAATACAGTGAAGCCTTTTCACTGTAATCACTGATCAATAATAGTGATCAATACTGTTCCATCTGCTACCAGTTGGCTTGAGAAAATAGGCACACACACTTCAGCTGGGGACACACAACATGACTGAACAGCGTCTTAAAGGACAGCAGACACTTGAAGCTGCTCTGTGGATGAAATAACTATTTTCATGATATTAGCAGAATTAACATAAATAAACGTCATCCAAACACACTCACATGTGCGAACACATAAAAAGCCACAATCAACTCCCTCCCTGCAACATGCAGCTCTACAGTATGAAGCCATCATTAATGCATTGAGCCGGATGTTGCTGTGACCTTTCTCTTTTTAGGCCTGACCCCAGCAGATGACCCTGGAGACGGATTAGTCTCTGATACGCCTAATTAACCCAACAGCACACTGCTCAGACTGCAGCAGCAGAGAGTCACACACACTACAACACCCTGTCCCTGCTATATTTATACTTTCTTTCCCTCTTTCCTTCATTTGGTTGGGGTTTGGTGGAAGCCTCCTTCAGTTTTCATTAGTCTTCTCAAACAGAAAAGAAAGGGAACACATTTTTTCTGAGGTACAAGGCTTTTGCCCCACACCTGAAAAATTAATTTAAATACCCAAAATCTACCTAAAATCATCTTCTTAATGCCCTTTACAAAAAGTTTTTCAGACACCCCGTCCACCTTGACCCATCCGCTAATACTCCTCTGGCCCTAGCTAACCCCTGTGTAATCCCTATGAAGCCTAAACAACTCTATTTAGACTGTGGGGTTTGTAAAAAGGAAGCAGATTGGATTTCAACAGGGTTTTAAAAACTAGAAAAAACATCCATGTTGAAACCTGCGGAAATAAGTCTGCTAACATAACACACATTCAGACTCCCACTGAGGTTGAAAGAAAAGTGACCAATCAGCTTCCAAAGCCTGCAACTTCCATAGTATACACCTACTGTATATTAAATTAAAGTCAATTTAGTTTATATAAGTTCCTGTTTCCTAAAGTGTTTTAAAATATGTGTGAGTGTAAATCTGTAGTAAGAGAAAAGTTTGGATAGCATAAATAAAATAGAAGGATCAAGAGCACAACTTAAAAGACTAAATTTCTATTTTAGTTGACAGTGTAGATGCCGTCATTGAAACGGCAAGGCTGCTGTTCAATTTGCCACCTTTCTAAAAATGGAAGCGGGGCTGTGTCTGACAACTTTAGTAACCTTATAAATCTGACATTTAAGCCCACTTAACGCAGTGATTTTTCAAATGATTACTTCTGTCACTTTTCGATACAAGCACAAAACTAGCAAATGCCTTGTAGGAGAGGTGAACTGAATCCGCATTTCAGTGGTTATTGTGTCTCTCCCATCGCTATGATGGCTGTTCAGAACAGCTATAAACCTGGTCAGATGACATGTCAAACAAACTTTGTTTTCTGAAACTCCAGCCTTAAGAAATGTGTTTCATTCACTCCGATGCGATACGGGTCATTTAAACGGCACATTTAATTTGGATATTCCGAATTGTAGCATTTTTCGGGTAAGACATGTGGGATATGCCAATATCATTGGGGTTTTAAGAGCAATCTTGTTTACAGACATGTATACAGCTAATTTGGAATATGCGTCTTAACTTGGGATTTTACGACAGTTTGCGACACACAGCCTCTTGCCCGTTTACAGCCCACTCTGTGCGTTGGACACACACCAACTAGCCATGTGTTTGCATGGCGCGGGTAAAGATGCACGCTCAAAAGAAAAGCCCATGTTTACGGTCGGAAGGCGACACACATCTACTTTTAAATGTTATGAAAGACTTGGATAATAACAGGTTTTTGGATATGCGCAAAATATCACAACGCCAACCTTTTTAGAGCGGCAGATTGAAGGTACGAAAGATGGAGGCTGTGTTCGCACGGTCTAGCAGTCCGCCACAGGTGGAAAACGTTTGCATGACAATGATGCTTATACGATGTAGAATAAAATTAGCAATTTTTCAGGCTATATAATTAAGCAATAGCTCACGACAGGCCGTGGTATATGCTCATTTTTCGCGTCGGGCCGACAACCCCCTTAACTGTGATATAATGACCATATATCAAGAGCTATTGCTTTTATAAAACGGTTATCAAGTGTGGCAATATGAAAGAAAAATACACACTCCAATTTAAATAGTTTTATTATTAAATAATGATGTTAAAAATAAAATAGTCCCTCCGTTGCCTTCTGCACAAAAGGTGGTTGCTATGCAACAACACTAACAGCTAGCGAACATATTAGACAGACAACGTTGATGATTATTTGGCTCTACCTGCTCTTCACGTAGCTCTGCATGTCGTCTTTTAGGGGCTTTCTTCTCTGGAGATAGGCACTGATCAATCCACTCCTCCAGAGTAAAGCTTTGTAACTTTGTTTCCCTTAAACACCGAATGTGTCGGCGATTGCATGCAAAGTTTTGGATTACCGTAATTATGTCATAGTTTGCGCAATCGAAAAGATTTCAACGGTTTCTGAAAGCTGACTCTGCTCTTTACAGCATATATTGATTCATTACGGTAACTTCATTTACGGCCCTCACAGAAGCCCGCGAAACAGCGCCTTTGTTCTGAGCGAATACACACAGCGAATTTAATTAAAATGGAAGCAAGACGGTATGTAAATCAACACTTGTATTTTTAGAACAGTGTACCAAGTCTGGTTGTACTAGGTGTGTAATTGTACTTAATCAATTAACTAACGGACGTAATTTAACAGCTGTAACGGTGTAGCTTTTTCTCAGACGCAGAGGGATACTGACTTGTTGTGAAAAGTAACTACAATTCTACCCGTGATATACGCTCATTATATCACGGCTAAGAACCAATCAGATTGCTTGATTTAACATGTACGTTTTATAATGATCCATCATAATATATTTGATTTGCCCAAACACAGGTCCTATACTCAGACAAACACACACACACACACACACACACACACACACACACACACACACACACACACACACACACGTAAAGAGACACACAGCTGTGTTCATAATCCCACATGCACATATACAGTATGTAAAGTATCTCGGGTTGGGTTGGGACAACGCAACTCGACACCCCACTACAAAGCAGTTGCACGCAACCAGACACTCTATTTAGAAAGTTACCAAGCAACACCTCTCCCAGCTTTGATTTTAATTGGCTGTAGTGAATAGCACCAATACTCTGACTTTTTATTTAGTTGGCTTAAGCTACTACGTTTATCTATAGATTTATGTGGCTCATGCTAACTCCCATCCTGTTCACACTTCCTTTGCTCCTGCATGTGTGTGTGTTTTAGAGTTGGCACATGCACATTTGTATTGTCTTTATCGGTAAAAGAAAGTTTCTGTGTGTAGGGTGGTGGAATTAGGTCAATATTTGACAATACAAATATAAAGCAGCCTAAAGAGACCGGATAACAAACAAAACACACACACACACACATGCAATGTTTCAAAGGGAGCAAATCTCTACAGTTCTTTATCTCTTCACAGAGACTTATGGGTTCCTCCCTACAGCTGCAACTTTTCCCGGCTGAGTCATTTTGATAACTCAGTGGTTGTGAATGAATGTCTTTGTCTCCATCACTGTATAGAAAGCATATGTTTGTGTAAACCATCTACCAAGGCCAGTGTCTGCCACGCAGGTGTGAAGGTGTGAGGGAAATGAAATAAACCGCCTCCGACGTATAAGCGCATGTGTGTGCGTGTGACTGGTGCCTGTGACAGCGGCTGTGTGTGAGAAATAGTACACACTCTATTTGTGAGTGACTGTCTGATATTGGACATCTCACACTATCACCTTACATCTGCTTTCAGTCCCACTGTGCTATAGTTTGGGGTGTATGCTCACTTTGTTTTTAATTTCTGCAACATCTGCAGTGCATTGCTGCAGTGTGTCATACTTTCACAACATCTTGTCAATTACAAATCATTTCCTTTTTTTTTTTTGGACACTCATGAGAGGGTCTGAGGCGGGGGAGAGGGCAGAGAGGACAGAGGGGGCGGCAGGGGGGTAACTGGTTATTACAGGCATCCAGAGAGCAGGACAGATGGTTTGACACTGGTCAGAGTTACACAGCAAAAGGCTGTAAAAGGACTATGGGAAAACCATGTGTGTGGGTCACATACACACTCTCACACAGATGCACACACATGTACACTCTTACACTCGCGCAATCATGTGCTTATTTGCCAGGGGTGATGTGAGGATTGTGAAGTGTTTGAAGCAAAAGGAGAAACAGACATCCGGAAAAAGAAAGGTACAATTTGACATCGTTCACACACGCCTGCATGTGTAGTACCTTATCTCATAACAGACATATTACATCAGTTGTCTTTACCAACTATTTTAATCACACAAATCTCAGGCTGCTATAAAATAGCACTCCTGGGGAAAAACAGTAACTCATCCTAAACCTCAAACGTCCCTCCTCTTACCGTGTGCGGGCCCGCCGGCGGGCCCAGCAGGAGTTTTATTGCACCCTGTACATGGACATTTTTGAAATATATATATATATATACTTTTGGAAAGCTTAGAATCTCGTCTATTTTAATATTGAGATGAAAATCACAACAGCGGTACAATCAGCTCCTCAAACTAGCAAGTACACTCAAAATCATAACTTTGAGCCCACTTACCTATAAAGCCTCATAAATATCCTCTTTTCAGCAATATTTTGAAAAAGACGCTCCTAAGGCATTGCCAGAGGTCCACACGTTCGTTTCCGGTAAAAAGATATCCACTGTGAACATCGTCACATCATAAAAGTCCATGAACAGGTGTTGCAATCTGTGAAATCAGCTGATCGATTTTTACATTGTGTGATCATAAACAGTCATAACGAATATCTCGTGCGCTCATCACGGTTCAGACACGTCCTGGTTTTAGCGCGGGCTCTCAGCATTATAATGACACTTCATTTGAGCCAATCGGATGCTTCGATGGGTTTTTTTACAACCTTCATGAGCCAACGAGTGTCAACTTGATAAGAAAGTGCCCCCTCTTCTTTTGTTACAGACTGACCCTGGACCAGCTCAGCGTCCTGGTGGCACGCGCATCGTATAGAAAATGAGCGCCTCGTTCGTAAGATGCGTCACTTCCCTTGGTTTGTTTTTTCAAAATAAAATGTATTTCCAAAATAATATTTATTATTTATTGTACAGAAAGAAATACAATAAAAACATAAAAATATTAGAAGAAAAATGTCTTTATACTTCACTTACTCTGTGTGATTACTACTAACAGGGAATATGGGTATATAATAGTTATTTATAAATGAATAAAAATAATATTTATTAAAAACTAGTTTAAAAAAAAAAAAAATTCTCACCCAGTTAAAGGTTCAATGTGTAGTTCTGAGCCACCTGCTCCAAAGATATAGGGGGCAGCATTTCACCTCGAAACTAGGTCCATACAATCTCTAATGTTCATATTTTAGTTGTAGTAGTTTGGCATATTTATTCTAATACATTCTGTATATTGTATATTGTTTTACTCCTGTGTAATGCATGTCAGTCAGTCAGTCAGTCAGTCAGTCAGTCAGTCAGTCAGTCAGTCAGTGGGCAAGAACACCAGAATTCAACCAAACTGCTGAAACTGAGAACCGGTCAAAAAACATCTGCTGTTTTATAATCTTCACGTGGGGCTGATACATCCGTGTTTACTGGGCACAAACGTTAACCGGGGGCTGTAGGCCGCGTAACGTTACCTTAGTTTGTTTATTGGACTAAATCCAAAGTGGCTTAAACTAGGAAACGACCGCATATTTGTCTCTTCTTCCTCGTCACGGCGCAGCCAGGAGAGCAGCCTGCCAGGGAAGGAGAGAGGTCATCCGTCAGACGGAGCCTCAGTCAGCGGCCAAAGAGACTTGAGCTCAGCCAGAACAAGCCCCAGCCCTGCAGTCACAGCTGCTGCTGGACCTGTGTAACAGCAGCAACAGGGAGCCTGCAGTTCCCCGGTGCTGTGGCTGAACTCCAGCTAACTGCTAACTGAAGCTACTTGTAATATTCACAAGTGACTAAGGAAGCTATACATCCATGGTCAGGCAGCTATGCTTCTTCAACTTTGGCAATACAATACTTGGTGTAGTTGTCTACGCTCATTTTTCTTTCTGTACAGTGAGAGATTATAAGCAACATTACACAAATGCTCTCAAATCAAGTGGTAGCAAAGCGGGTTGGCTTATTTACAACCTGTATGAACACCTGTGTCATTGCTCCATTGCAATATCGCACAAGAAGATATGATGAGACTTTAATGTAATCATAACTAATGGCCAGAGCAACCGGGGGAAACAAGTGTAATTGTTATAAAAATATTTGTCTTTACATTTCCCCTCCAAGCTTTGAGTATGCCTTTTCTATGTCTTCAGTGAAGTTGTATCATGCTTTGTGAAATGACATCTTGATTGGGAAATGGTGCTATTGAACGGAAGATTAACATGGCGTCCATATATCCATATACAACATGTTTGCAATGATGCCAAAGGCTGCATGAGTCGAAGAGGCGAAACTCTATAGATGAGGCGATAGCAGAACAAACAGAAGACATACAGTAGGTGATATAATGTGAAGAGAAACTCATCTATTTCACTGGCAGTGTCCAAGTTCCAAACTTGTAACCAGCTATTTATATGGCTGCACTTCTTCCTCTATCTATTCCTGTATGGACAAAACACAGACAAAACTTCCCAGATCATAAAAAAATCAAAATAACTCCAAGTAGCATCAACAAGCTTGTTTCCCCAGCTCTGCTGTCAGCACCCTCAGGATCCGGGTGACACATCAGTTCACTGGAACCACAGACAGGCGCCAAGGACGAGCCCAATCTGCTCACACATCTCTCTTTCTTTACTTTAGTCTGTCCCTCTCGCTGTGTCTTTCTCTCTGCCTCTCTCTGGATGCTCTCTACTCAAACCCGCTTACACTTTACACCTGAAGTGAGGCGAGACTATCCGAGCCGGGATCTTTACGAAGGCAGGAGGGTAGAGGAGACCGGCTGGGAAAGAAAGCTTCATCTGTTTCATCTGTAACCTGTTGCTGTTTGATGGTCAGTGTTTGTTTTTGGGTTCTGCTCTGTTTAGACACGTATGCGACCTGTGTTTGTGTGTGTGTGTGTGTGTGCTCGCTTACAGTTGTGTTAGCATTAGAGCATACTAAACTGCACCGCTAACAACAACTCACCTCTCTGACATTATACGGGTTGCATCTATAATCTGGGCGGCAGAGGTTACTCTTGGGTCAGGTTTAGGGGTGTCACAAGAACCGATACTTTGGAACCATGTCGATGCCAAGATTCTGAAAACGTGACAGCACTCGTTTTCCTACAGTACCACAGGTACTCGGGCTCGAGACTTACGTTATTGTGGATGATAGAAAATGTGTTTGGAACTCACTATCGACTCATAAAGGGGACGCACACTAGTTTTACCCTTCTAACGCTACCTTGCTAATGTTACCTAGCTTTCCTCCTGCCAATTTCAACAAATCCATGTTGAAATGGGCAGGAGGAAAGCTAGGTAACATTAGCTGTTAGCTGTTAGCAGCCAGTGGGCGGCACAGTGCTGCTTGGCTAAATAACAAAGCCAACAGCTCATGTTAACGAAGGAGTGAATGTTGAAGTACATGGGATATACAGTATTTAAAATATTACATTTAGTTTTATCTTGTTCTATTTTATATGTATATATTTGACTTATTCCTGCATTTTAACTTGCACTATTCTATTTCTATATTTCTTAGTTCTATGCCTTCAGTATACTGCATGTTGCCTTGTTGGAGGAGCCTGGGACTTAAGATTTGACTACGCTTTTGTGCATATGACAATAAAGCCTTTGAATCTTTAAATCTATTTAAGTTTTTTATCACGGTATCGAATTTGAATCAAATCGTGGTACTTAATTCCTATTGGTATCGCCTACTAAATTTCTGACAGTGACTTCCCTAGTCAGAATAATTTGATCAGGTTATTTCCTCTTTCAATTGGCCAAGAAGAAGACCATATGAGAGGGGGAAATAAATGAACCAAGTTAAGAGTGTCTCTGTTCTGCCTAGTTCACACAACCTCAGCCCTGATGTTCCACTAGTCGACAGTATTTCGAGCCCCCGGACAAAAGCCCCAGATCAGAGGCAAATCGGCGTTGGTTCAACGCTTGCGAATTGGCGATTGAGTGCTATGTCTGAGCTGTTCAAAGATGCACGCCGATGCATCGCATTGTCGGGAGCTACAATGTTCTGGTATTAACTACCTGAGTGGAAATATTTTGAACGCTTAGAGTTCACAAGTGACATGTTTGCTGATGTTTTCAGAAATGGTGGAGGCCATGGACGTTCATTTTTCTGTGGATATATTGTACATTTTAGTCGTATAGAGTTGTTCTTCATGATACTATAATATGTCTGAGGAAAATGTTGATATTCCCAACAGATCTTTTTCCTCCGTCATTGTAATGTTGCATTTCCTGCATTTTGTTACCCGCTCGCTAGCTGGCTAGTGTTCACGGTAACGTTAGTTATGCGTGCATGTTGCCGTTGCCTAGCAGCGGTGTTTTCACAACTTAACCGCTTGAACACCAAACATATTGTGTGCAGAACGTCCCACGTTGTAACCACAAAGCTCACACGTTTCATTTGAAGGCAGCTAGTGTGTGCTATGTGTTGCATTTGCAAAATGGACCAAAGTTGTTGTTGCACTGAGAGGAACAAGGGTATAAATAGTAAAGACATGAGGAAACAGGCTATTTTGTACCAGCGACAAACAAAAAGCCTGTCGGCGGTCAATTATGTAGTATGAAAACCACAACGCCATCAAAACTCCTGATTACAAGACAGCAAGTTGTGTAGCGTGAACTTGGAAACAGACGCCTGCCAGTCAGCTGCCTCATGTGAGCGCGCTACGTTCCCATGACCAACCCGCTGCAGGAGACGATGTTGGGAAGGACACGGCATTCAGACGCTAATGTAGCATGAGCTCCTACTACCATACCATACTACTGACGCTCGCACACGCATATGTGTGTGTACGTGCGTGTATGTTCATGATATCATCTCCCAGTGCTGCCATTACCCACACCTTTCCATCCGGTTTAGACCCATGACCAAATAAACACATCTCAGTCCACACGCACACACACACGCACACACACACACACACACACACGTAAAGATACAAGGCCTTGTGTCTGTAATTGAAATAAAACGGAGTGTGAGCAGAGGTTATGATCTGGTGTTTCTGGTGACGCGCTATTAACCAGAAGAGTTACAGCGTCTCTCATTCTCACTTTCTCTCTCACATTCCCACCATCTTTTATACATCTTTCCACATGATTTCACATTTCTGACCTGTCATCAATGTATATTTAGCATCCAATGAAAATATGTCTCTTTCTGTCTGTGGATTGTAGCTGGATTTCTTGTGAACCCTAAAATTCACCCTTTTTCACCTGCAGTGTTGCACTGCAGGGTGGCGCGGCATGATATCAGTGTGTCGGGTTCAAAATAATAGAAACACTGAGGGAAAGGCTTTCATTTCTCTGGCTGCTGTACAGACGGGAAATTATTGTTATGATTTTAGTTGACAACTGTGCGATGTGAACATTTATCATGCTCGTCCTTTCATAACGCAATATCCCCCAGGATATATTTCAATAGAGGAATCCGGGGATATGGCTGAAAGCTGAAATCTCAATGTTTTACATTTTAAAGTGCAGTTCTCTCCTGATACTTTTTCAACTAACTTCAAAAATAAATGAATATGTTTCTGCAGTTTCTTTTTTAAGTCGTCACGATGACAAACATCGCTAAAGACTTGAAAGAATATCAGTAGAAAACTGCACTTTCTTTCCTTTTGTATTGAGTTCAACGTGTTCAATAAGAGAATGTGGGAAATAATATTCTTTCACTTTGAATTTTTTATATACAAGCAGTACTGAAAGCAGCAGAAAGGCAGAGTACACTTAAATAACTGCTTATTTATCACAAGTAATGTTGTCATCATCGCATTTCACATATTTTCCTCATATCGTGCAGCTATACAGAAACACATAATGACTAAGTAAAAAATGTAAATATCGATGATTGTAAGACCTATGTGTGTGGAAAGACTGTCATCATTACAAAAAGTAGAGCATGCACAGTCAGTTTCAGCATAAACTGAAAGGCTACCGTTGGCTACCTGGATGGACAGACACTGTGTCTCTCACAACCAGAGATAAAGACCGTAGTTTGTGGAACAGAACTCATGTTCCCAGGTCTCCCTGCCTTTCTCTCCTCTCATTTGTTTTCTCTCAGTGCTAATCTAAATTCCTCGTGAACACCTTCCATCACACGGCAGATGATCCGTGCAAAAAACGAGACCGTTTCATCAGTCCTCCAACACGCACAATACACACTGTAGTGCGTTCCTGGCCTTGACTTTTGACCTCATATCCCATAATTCCAATGTGTGTGGCTCCCACACACATTGCCCTCTGAGCACCAACAGATAAATCCTGCAGACCTTCACTAACACAAACAAGAGAGGCACACACATATTCATACAAACTGTTTGTATATGTTTTCATGTGCCTATCTGTTTACGGCAATGTTAGCACGCTGTCAGTGTGTGTGTGTGTGTGTGTGTGTGTGTGTGTGTATGTGTGTGTGGCCATGAACGGTCTCCCCTCTGAGAGTTGTATTTAATTTAGGAGCATGGCTACGACTCCCTTGACTGTTGTAGGCGTCATGCCCTGTAACGCATCGGGGACCACAGAGGCTAGAGGAGAGGAGAGAGAGAAGAAGCTGGTGTTGTAACAGGAACATGCAATGAAAACCTGCAAATCTCCAGGTCCTAATGTTCCTTCAAGTCAAATGAAAACGGCCTTTTTAACCCTGTTAAAACTAATCCCCGGTCATATTGTGCACCTATTTAACTACACATGCCAAGAAAAATACAAAAACTATTTATTCGCATTTTTTAATATCAAAATCTCATCATCTTTTCTTCCTGTAAAACGAAATATGACGTGTGATTACATAAACGTTCAGACGAAGTCTTGATCTAAAATAATGATGTTATCTGCAGCTTGCTAATGACAGCTGGTCAACATAGTATTGATGACCCGACATTCACTTTCATACTCATTCCAACAGAAGAAATATGTAAACGGGAACAACGACATTGTGAAATCAGCTGTATTAAAACACAGTTCAGGTGATCACAGAGCAGGAAGTGATTGCAGGTTTACCAAACAGTCCTTCTCCCGCCATCTCATTAAAGGCAAACCCCAAACACTACTTCTGCTGTGTATGCCCGGCGTAGAAAAAGGCAGCCGTGACAAAGCGAGAATGTGCCGCAGCTGGATGTGGTGTTCATTGCCCTTAAGCAGTTAAACTTAAGATGAACAACTTAATAGTTCTGATGGGTTCAAAAAGTAAGTAGGCGCCATCTTTCATTTTAATGTGACTCATACATATTTAATCTTTAACATCACATTTTAAGGTTGGTGCAACTGGTTGTAAACCTTAGTTAGGTGATGGCTTTCTGCCTTCTTAGCCAGTTTCATTTGAGTTTTGATTAAGCAATCAATCAAATTAGCTACTAACAAATGTTGAATCCTAAACTGATACAAGGATTTGAAAGGATTTAGATTTGAGACACTGATTTAATTGTGAAATTATATTAAAACCTCACTTTTCTCTCCCTCCACATGTTCCAAACGTTAATCCCTTTGTCATCGCCTTACATGAACAGAGGAGGAGAGAGAACAAACTACTTTTTATTATCCCCATGACACAGCAACTTGTCAAGATCCAATTACGCCCTTTGTACTGCGGCAACACACATTATCCAAGCTTGTGAAGAATTTAAGTTATATGGTCGGAAATCTAAAATTACGCTCCAATTTATTCCGAACGGTAAGCGTCCAGCCACAAAAGTCTATGTTAACCTCATGCTGCAGTCTGAGGACAGGCACTGTCTTACCTCAAATCCAATTACAACAACAGAGGACGAGCGGTTAGTGTGTGTTGCGTGCATGTGGGCTGCATGGACTGATACATACACCACTACAAAAAGTGTGTACGTCTGTGTTTGCATTTGTTGTCTCTCTTCCTATATGAGCACAGCATGTCTAAACAGGACCGCGCTCAAGCCTTGTAAACACTAAACATAGTGGGCTGTGACCCGCATGCTGCCATGCTGCTTGTGATTAGCAGGTTACAGCAGCGTGATCAGAGAGAGCCAGGCAAGCAGAAACCATAGAACGTGTTTCATGTGGACCTTATTTTAGCATTTATTTCCCAGAATTAGCTCCACCGGGGCAGGACTAACTTTAAATGAAGGGATGTAAACGCTAAATATAACAAAGCCAACATCCGACAGATGCAAAGACAGAAACTAATAAAATACAAAGGTTTTTTGCCAAGTTAGCACATACATATCCACCCAAGAGTCACGACAGACCTGTGCTGTGTGGGCAGCATAGCTGTGCTATATGCGTTGCCTGTAAACTTTTCCTTGAAAAAGAAAGTTCTAAAAAGATTAACATCATAAACACAGAAATGCTGCCCGAAATGCAAACATGTGTGGAAAATGTGTCCTATTTGGGTCTGTGGAACAGCCCAGGCTAAAAATTAATTTTGACCAAAAGGTCTAAGGTGTCTCATTATCAAGTTCAGAGAGCAGATGTCTTTGTACACAACACTTCCTATACCGAGGTGCTAACTGAGGTGGCGTGGAGGGATCAAAAGAGGTCTAGTCCGAGCAGCCCATTACTGCCATAAACAACCACACACACACACACACACACACACACACACACACACACACACACACACACACACACACACACACACACACACACACACACACACACACATACACGTTTCCCCCGGGTCAGCCTGCTCTGTGCTCTTGTTGCCCTGTTTGTCCATGTCTGTCAGCAGCCTCCCCTACACACACACACCAGCACCACTGGCACAGGGGCACACAAGCAGTCAAAATAAAGTTATCTTGAAGTAAACATCCACAAAGCATTAAGACAAGAGGGTGAGGGAGGAGGGGGGATGAAAGTGGAAAAAAAGACGGAATGAGACGGAGGGCGGTGTTATCTGTGACCATCAGGTGTTGAAAGGAGAAAGCCCCAAATCGTAGACATCTTTATCTGAAAGAGAAGGAAACGCACATTGACACAAGTGGAAACTAACACCCCGTAACCACCGTGCCACCATCCAGCATATTAGGGCACAAAAAAAGGTAAACACACGTTGGGCCAGATGCAATGTGTGTGTTGTCAGTGAGGCATAGAGGTGACGCTGTACAATCTGGATCATTGATCTAAACATGTAAGCACACAGTCCTGCTCTCAAGACAATCACATATTACTAAGACTTGTTATTAGGGAATGTGTGTGTGCGTGTGCGTGTGCGTGTGCGTGTGCCAGACCAGGCTGCAACTGTGTTGTATAAAGCCATCAGAGGTTGTGACAGGAAAGGCAAAATCACTTACATATTTTAAAGACAGGGGGGGGAAGAAAGAAAGGAGGAAATGAGTGGAAGGGTCTAACAAGAGCTGTGTGTAGGTACGTGAGTGTGTTGGAGGGGTGACAGCATGTTGGCAACACCACCAGCATTAACACCTTATTATTCACACATACATCACTGTGTGTGTGTGTGTGTGTGCACGTGTGCACAGGCCTGTGTCTGCTTTAGAGCCAGGATTATGAGACAGACAGAGGAGGAAGTGTGGATGTAGGTGAGGCAGGTTGGATAAAATGTGAGCCATTATTCTTTTAATAAGAAAGATTTGAGAATATTTTCATGCATCACAACAGATACAGAAACACGGAGCCCATATGTCTCAATACTGCGAGATTAGATCAGAAATCCTTTATTAGGATGAATCACATCTGATGAATGAAGCATCTTGGACTCAACATTCATGAGACCTTCCAGCAGAGGTCAGATTTATCCCTGGGTCACACTTCTGCTATCTACTATTGAGCTTCTGTAAAGGCTAATAATAATAAATATATTATGATGAATGGATGTTTTTTTCCTTAAAGAAACAATAGACAACTTTCCCCCTCTAACATTTCCAAGTGGTGTTATTGTTGGCACCTAAGACAACCGGATCGCTTTTCCTTTTTACATTGGATAACAGTTGGCCATACTGCACAGGAAACACTGTATTTTGTTTCCACAGTTACTTCTGTTGTTCCACCACCATTTCCTGCTACATTTACTTCATAAAGATAAGTTTGCGTGCATCTACTCTTTGACGAGAAGAGTGTGCTGCTGACGACGCAAAACATTAACGGCGCCCTCCTTGGCTGAGCCGTAATGCTAACTGAGGTGAGCTCCGGAGGATCAGGAGAGCCTCTCGTCTGTGAGTAGAATCGTACGTCCTTCTGCGTGGTGATACGGTGTAAAGAAAACAGTTCCAACATGAAACGGCTCACAACAAAACAATGTCTGGAAAGAGACATTGTTGAGTTATTTTGGCACACAAGCCGAGTGCCATCTAGTTCCATTATATTCAAGAGAAGGCAGACATCTTTACGGCCGATATCTCCAACACTCAGCAACTCTCAGCAAACAAAATCTAGATTGATTAATAGCTCTACAGGTAAGGGGAAAAATATGTTGTTTTTGGCGGCGTGGTGAACTGTCCCTTTAAGTTATCCATACAACACATGTGCATGGTTCAACTGTATGCTTTGCTTGCATCAGATCATCCATCTCGAACATGCATAACATTCCACATGATGTGTTACCATTTACAGTCAGCTTTATGATGCGTGATAACGAAAACACAGGAATCATACATAATTTAATAAAACCCTTCCTGCATGGCATGTGGGGGCACATGAGAAGGGCTAATGCATTCTTTATGGGGCACAGCAACTCTGCATGGTCACTGATCACACCGGGAAACAGGAGCTGGACCGTGGGGCTCACCCTCCACCATAAAAACTTCCTCTACAGGTCGACCTCATCGTCACCCGGCCCTTGTTTATATCTTCTACCCACCACAGCCAACTGCAGGCACACATTTCCCCGTGTGCTGTGCAGTGTGGAGAGTAAGCATAGAAGGAGACTTTGGTTGCTGAACATTTGTTGGACAGATAACTAACTGCAATGATAATTTCATTAATCATCCCACTGATGTCAGTAGAGTTTGAAAGTTGGGATCATAGGTTATGATATTGACCTCCTGCCACTTCCTCCCACCCTGAAAGTCATTCATATCAGCAACTCAACAGTTCCCTCACTAACTCTACCAAAGTCCCCCCTTCCTTCCCTCCCTCCCTGTATCTATCTCTCCACCTCCCTATTACCCCTCAGTGCTCCTCCCCATCCTGCAAGACTTGTGTATATCACTTCAACCTTCATACGCAGAGAAGATAAGTGTGAAGTGTGCGTGTGTGTTTGTGTGTGTAATTAATGAGCTTGCGGGGGTGAGGACATTCCATCAGACGGCTGTCTCCATGCACAATCAGTCGTTACCTTAGAAACACACAGAAAATAACCAGATTTTCATTGAAACACACAAACTTGGACGGAGGCAGACAAGCCCTCCTTATTCCAACATTCATCCTATCTCTGACCTTTTAATTACACAATTACAGAGACAAATACACATTTATCTTCTTCATGGCTCTCCTCTGTCTGATATCACAAAGTGTATCTTGAGTCCTTGCTATCCACAGTTATTACCCCTAACTTGGGATTGCTCTCGCCCTCTTTGTAGTCAGTTGGCTCTGTCCGGTTGCTGTCCGGTCGGTGAGGCCGCGGTTATTTATCACCCGGCGGTAAAATGGAGGGGGCTTGCCGGGCGCTTGGGCCTTATTAGTGAGATTTACAGTGTGCAGGAAAGGCTCTTAAGGGGGAAACTCTCCTATAAGCACCATCAGCTGTTCATCAGATAACACCCACATGACTGGACCAGTAGACACACACACAGACACACACACACAGACAGACACACACACACACACACACACACACACACACACACACACACACACACTGAGCGGAAACATGGCAATTTCCCATTGGGTACAGAACATGGACCAGAGTGACCTTACACTGTCTGTAGTGGTATTTCCTCCCATAACACTGAAATAATAATTACATTAATTACATTCAGGCAGAGAAAGTGCAAGAATTTTACTTTCTTAATATTGTATTTCAAACAGTTTTCTTAATCTCACTGTATTCCAGCTTTATTATACAGTTCATAGTTAGAGAGACTAAGGCCTCTTTTCAGGTTGTGGACAGTACCTGGTACTTATTCAGGTGTCACCTCCGTTAAGGTTCCAACGCAGCTGAGCCGATACTGGAAGGTTGCGTTAAAACACTGCTGACCACAGAATCGTCATGGTGTCCGTGCTATTTTTAGCATAGCCCATGGGTGTCAAACATGTGGCCCGTGGGCCAAAACCGGCCCGCCAGAGGGTCCAATCTGGCCTGCAGGATGACTTTGCAAAGTGTAAAAACGAGTTGTTTTGATCATAAAGTAAAAGTCTTTGTAGATACACTGTGATCAGTTAATAAACTAATACTATTGTTGAAATTGCACCTTTTGTTCTTCAGGTTGTTGATAATGTTTTGTAAAAAGATTAAGTTTGAACATTTTCAGAATGTACTTTTTTGTACTAAAACAAAAGGAACATTTGGAGTTGTCGTTATTTACAGGTTATTATGCTACGATGTTACTGGTCCGGCCCACGTGAGATCAAATTGTGCTGTATGTGGCCCCTGAACTAAAATGAGTTTGACACCCCTAACATAGCCATATAGTCAATAACAACCGAATATTATTTTCACTGTACCAAGAAAAAAATGTTATCCTGCAAAAAAAAAAACACCGTGTGTCAAGACGATCAGCCAAGAATCCCGCCTCCATTGACTCGGTACTATCTGGTAGTGGAAAAACTAAAGTCCGTTAGATCAGTCAGTAGAAAACTGTAGAAGGTTGAACAACGCTTGAGGCACCCATGTGGTAAAAAAACAAACACTCACCCTCCACACTGCAGCTCTGGCTGCGAACATCGGCCTGAGGTTTTGCTGCTGCATTAGTGACTCAAGTTTTCAAAATGTCAAACTTTGTTTCCAAAATATATTTTCCAGATATTATTCTTTGTGTCATTCACGTGCGCAGGCAGTTGAAAGATATGTGTTGGCATCAGCACTTAAATAAGAAGCAGAGTGAATATTCTTGGCATTTATGCAGCTTCACTGTAACATATGAGCTACCTTATTTTGAATTCTTGTACTAAAGAAAAGATTACATTTGTCGACATGCTTCTGACGTGATGTGGGGGTTAGTTGAAATACAGACATACAAATGCAGATTAAAAGGTAGAACACTCAACGTTGCCTGATGTGAAAGTGTTCTTGTGTTATACACGTATATATCTCATTTTGTCACATTATATCACAAGCCTGCTCTCACAGTGCATCTAACCTCCTGAGACACAAATAGCCTTTGCAGTCCCACGCTAATGTGCTGGTGTTAGCAACATTTGCCACTGTCGCACCTGATGAAGCCCTTCTATCCAAACTCACATAGTGTAAGTGTTAAAGTTAAATGTGTACTTGTCATATCTCATGTTGCTAAGCGGTAGACCTGCATGCCCTTATCGGGGCTCCAAGTGCTGGAGAGGGTGAGAAAAGACAAACGGGTCTCTGTCATGTGTCTCTGCCACAGCCCTAGGGTTCAGGATCTGCTCTGATAGCAGCCGACCGCATCATTTGTCACTTACTGCATGCTTAAGTGTTGTTTGACACACAGATAGTCACATATTTATGCACTGGTGTTTACAGTTTCCCACACACATAAAATGTCACAGCCACTGCCGTTTCCTCCGACATTACAGTAGCTCCAGAAAACCTCCAAAGATCTTACTTGTGTAAATCATTACACGGCACATTTGACAAGACATGTGCCGTTCTGCCAAAGCAGATAACAGGTTTCAATACTAAAAAAAAGCAAAGTTTTAAGATTTTCATTGCCTTTTAATGTTACACAAAGTTGTGCAATCTCTTTGTATTTGCTTGGCAAAATGAGTTTGTTGAAATACTGAAAGTCTCCGTAGCAGTGTGGTTTCATCAGAGCCGCCAGGCACAAAGCCCTTCCAGAACCTCAAGTTTCAACATTCATTTAAACCTTTTAGCTGTGATGTTATATGTATGAGCCCACTAAACAGATCTTGTGGAGCACTTTCACTATCATCCATATGCAGGAGCTTCTTCCTTCCTCCCAGCCAGCAGCGGTTGTGGGCTGGACGACGAACGCCCTTCCTCAAAAGCCAAAAAAGATTGGAGGGATTTCTTAAGTTGTTTTCTTGGGCTCCGCTACGGGTACAACAAAAGGGTTTCTGTGAGTCAGTGGGTGCTTAGGTGTCTTTGTGTGTGTGTGTGTGTGTGTGTGTGTGTGTGTGTGTGTGTGTGTGTGTGTGTGTGTGTGTGTGTGTGTGAATATGATAACTATGAGGATGGTTATTTTAGAATCAGTTCCTCTGCTCCTCTGAGGCCGTCAAAGAGACAGAGAGACAGGATGAAAGACTACAGAGAGAAAACCGCAGAGGAAGAGTGTGTGTGACTACAAGCGGCCATATTTACATGGCAAAAGTTCATTTCTGCTCTTTGAAGTAGGTAGTATCAGTATCTTAAGAAAACACACTGAGGAAAAGGCAGTTGACTGTGTCTGTGTGTGTGTGTGTGTGTGTGTGTGTGTGTGAGGGAGAGAAAAACAGAGAAAGAGATGAAACCATTAATAACTTCTTTATCACAGAGGTCCCTCTTTGCTTTCATCTCCCTCTCATCCTCCCTTCATCCTTCTTCTGCCTCTCTCAATCTCTCCCTGCCAGCCTTTCTTTCACTACTTGTCTCGTAGCAGCAGAGTGATGGGGCTTGGAGGCTCCAGCCCCCATACATTTAATAATAAGTCTCTTCATTAATGTGATACTAACTCCCCTCTATCTATTTGTGCATGTGTGTGTTTCCCCTGTCCTCACTCTTATCGCTTACAGAGACAAAAAGGGTAAGTCTCCACAGAAAAGGGAAAAGATCACACACACACAGAAAACAGTTGAAGGGAAAAAAAGAGAAGAAGATAAATGAGAAACACAAGTAGATGCTAGCTGGAGTAAGACCAGGAAGTCTGAGGAAGAAGACAAGACAGTATCAGAGAAAAGGTTTCTTGTTATTCAAGACTGAACTGAATTATAAGCGCTGAGAGGGCTGGATGTGGACTTTTCTTCTATCTTTTTTAGATTATTTTGCCTTTGTTTGACAGACAGACAGACAGACAGACAGACAGACAGACAGGTATGACTTGCAACAAAGGTCCCGAGGCCAGAATCGAACTCAGGGAGTTGCAGTTATATGGCATGCGCTGTAACCACGGGGATAAGTCAAGCGCTGCTCCAGACTGAAATATCTCAACAGCTATTAGATCCGTTGCCATGACATTCTATAAGGACAATGATGGTTCCCAGAGGATTAACTCTACTGATTTCGGTGTTCTCCTAACGTTAGCATATCTGTATTTCTGTCACATTATAAGAATTGGCAGGTTAATAATAAGCAAAAAGCTAACGCTAGGTTAACAGCAGATATCTGCAAGAATATTTTCTTATATCGCCATCACAATGTAAACTAAAACAAGAGAGAACAATACCTAACTACAAACTACCGACTTATTAGCTCATTTCATAACTCCATGATGGATAGCCAACCTCAGCAACTTATGAAAACCATGGCAACAACAAGCGGTATTAGCATTATTTTTTAGTGTTCCCTGGAATCGTCTTCCGTCGTCGTCACCTCTACTACTTATAGCACACTTTCATATTGAGTGCTGTTTTCTCTATTTTTTGTCCAATTGGTGAAGACCTTATCTTAATTTGCAGTGTGTTGAGCTCTCAGGGCCACCGTACAATAGTGAACTGTCCATCACACCCAAAGCCCTTCACCCCATGACCTCTACGTCACCCAAAAAGATTGCCCATAAAACCTTTGACAGGCAGCATGTGAGCCCTCAGATGATGATACCATAAGATGTTCTTACCTTTCACCATTAATAGACACAAAGACACACTCCTGTGCAACTACACATAACATGTGCGCACAGGTCTCACTAACTTTAAGATGTCTCGTAATCATTTTTACTGAAGTGAGAGAGGGTCAAAGAAAGAGAGCGAGATAGAGTCAGAGTGAGACAGACAGATGGAGACAGAGAAGTGGGGAGCTCGCTCCATCGCCACCATGTCTAAAGGAGCTGGTATCTCCAGATAAAATAATCTGGTTATTCTCACCAACACTGGGAGGAGACATGCCTTTTACATGGCGTGGCCCTGTGAGTGTGTGATTGCACATGTGTTCGTTAATTATATCCACAGGGAAAAGATAGAGCAGATTATGACACTTTAACGTTACTACTCTGACTGGAAACCTGGATGAAAGGAAACATAAAGTTTGCTTGATTTCCTGCTGCCATAAAGTGTGGGAAGTGGGCATACACACGTCTCTCTCACAGACAAACCACTAACACAAACGTATGTCTGTTGTCATGCACTGTAGGTCTGTGTCATGTGTTAATCTTACATGTGTGCAGTCTTTACTTTGAAGCGGCTGTACTGGAACAGGATTATATGGTGAACTAACACTTTCTTGGATTGCTGGTTTGAATCCACCAGAAGGAGTTTTGGATTAAAGCAACACATGATTTATGATACTAGACAAGACAATATACTGGATGCCTTCTAATTTCCTCTGTGTGGCATAATCTAGAGACAAAACCTCTCCAATTAATATTCTCTTTGTATTGGGGCCCACATCTGGCCTGGGCAGAGACTGCTGTTACTCAAATGGACTCACTGAAAGGTCTTGACAGAGTAGATGATCCTTATTCAATAAAGTCTTGTATTTGTCTTTCTTTGTTTGTGGATTATGAAAGGTTTTCACCAACACTATCATTTGGTTTTTGGATTTCACCTACATTACACATTGTGTAGTTTATTGAGAGGGGACTCCTACTTTTACTGCCAAAGTGCATGCTGGGTACAGCTTGCTCTCCATCACTTGCTACAGTTCATTCAAAAACAGCTGAAGAAAGAGAGACCGGAGAGATGCTATGTATAACATGTACATGCCGTGGCAGGTGTATTGCTCATTCTCGAGATAGCAGCAACACAAAAGGTCCAGCAATCGGCCGCTTGAGCAGGATCGTCTTGAAAGGGAACTGCACCAGAAGGAATTAATTGCTGCTTCTGTCAGCTCTGTCTATACTTATGGTGTAACGCAAAGCTGCTATCTGTATCTGTTTATTCAACAAAAATATCTGTGTTCCAATTCATACCGCAGCAGTTGACTAACACTTTGTCTGCGTTAAACCCTTTTTATACTCTTCAACATGATATTCTAACCGCATACCTACATTAATCAAATAATGAAGCATACATTGTATTCAGAACACACCTATGAATAAAGAGAAGTCATGCAAAATGAACCTAATTGAAAGTTGTGGAAATGTGGATACAAAGTGGAAATAGAGCGGGAGGTCTTAACAGTGGAAAAATACAGAATAGCTCATTGCACCATATTGCATGATTTATTTATTTAAATGGAAGTAGACCCTGAAGTATCTATGAATAAAAATTAGAAAGCTATTGACAGAAAAAGGTGCCGTAACAGCCCATTAGATTATTTTGTTTAATAAAATAAATGGAGGCTGTGTGTGCAATGCAGATGAAAAATGCTGCAACGTTACTTTGTGTTTATGACAACAAATTAGAGAGCCATTCAGAAAAACCTATTCTGTTCGTAGCCAAATAATGTATTCATAGATCCCTCGTATATATGATATGAACTGCGTTTTTGGAAGAAGGAACCCTGCTCTGTTACTTTGTGTGTGTGTGTGTGTGTGTGTGTGTGTGTGTGTGTGTGTGTGTGTGTGTGTGTGTGTGTGTGTGTGTGTGTGTGTAGTTTTTCCTTATCCAAATTAAGGTTTAAAGGAGAAGGCACATTTGTGATTTTGGGCTACTGTATGTAAATTAAATTAAAATTAAATATAAGTCTTGATCATGTATCAATGTGTATAAAGGGCCATTTAATGTTTTTTTTAGAGTATTCAAAATCTTACATGCTGCTTATTTAAAAGGCTAGAAGTAAGCTGTTACTAAGCTGCGTCATTAAAGAGCTACAGTACGATAAACTTGCCCTTGTTTAGCGTTATAATGATTAAAAAGACACGATAATAACCTAGATATTAATGTGGATATCTTACCATCACAGATGGAAAGTGAAGAGAAGACCTGTGTCACCGCTGGCTGATACTTTTGCCAACCGTGAAAGCATGGTGTTCATCTGGCTTCCACAACACTCATGATGTGACATTTCACTTCTGCTCAAATATCCGACCACTCACACATATGCAGAATTTACTGACTGCATTTTATGACATTCAGATGACATAAAGACTCAATTTCAAGGTTGCTCAGGCCCAAATGAGTCCCTGGCTGTGATTATTGTGTGGAGACCAACCAGCAAAAAAAAGGATCAGTGAACTATTCTGGCTGCTGAGCCAAAGATTAAGTAACCACTGTCATTGACAGCATTCAATCAGTCTATTTCAACTGTTTTAGTGGCTCAATTTTCACTGGCCCATTGCAAACAGATTGTGGGGTGAAGGCCAGGAAAATAGTCATAGGTTGAAGTAGCATCCAACAGTTTTGAAGAGCTTTTGATGAGGAGGGTCAAACTCATTGATATTCTACTTCTGTTGACAAATTATATATTCAAATGGTTCTGTTACTGTTTCAGTAAAGAAAAAGTAAATGTAGAAAGTTCTATACTATTATATAGACTACTAATCCTTTACTATTGTTACGACCCCGGCTCGGCGAGGGAAAAGGGAGTAACATACACCAGATGTTGACGGCAAAATAAGATATATTTATTAAATATGGTGGACAATTTGACAAACAATTGCTTTTAACGACACCATAAAGAACAAAAGGAGGGCTCTTAACACAAGAGCAAATAAGGCATCAAAGCCAAACTAACAAAACAAACTCGGGGTGAAAACTTGATAACAAAAGAACACATAAAACAGCGCCGGGGCACCTTACGTGCCTAACAGAAAACGCTGCAACCTTCTCAACAATTAACGAGCCAAAGGTAAACCTAGTTCCAACACCTAGGATACAGAACACAGAATTTCAACCGACGATATACAGACTCTAGTATCCACACACACAAGTACGAGGCATGTAAGACAGTAATCCCCCGCAGATAACTAAGGCCGTGGCCGTAACAACTATCAACTACCTAACATATCCTGTCACTGCCAAAGCAGACACAAACATGTCACTGATGGGACTTTGATCGGTATTTGTCTGTCTGTCTGTCTGTCCTTTGATTTTCTAGACAACAGATTATAATCTAATGGACAATAATGGATAATCTAGTGGGTGTAGTGCTGAGGACCCGAGGGAGTGCAGTGCAGTGTCGACTGTATAACAATGAACTTCTATTTGGCCTGTAACTTTTAAACTCTAGTCTCAGAAACAAAATAGAAAACTGGATTCTGTGGGTACAGACTAACCTATCCTTATAAACCACGCTCTTTTGCACCTGGATCGATTTTACGCCATCGTGAATTATGTCCAAATCTGCTATTCCTCCTCCTCCAACATTTGTGCAACTCTGGACCAAACCGGAAAGTTACTTTTCCGGATGTTTGTTGCGCCATTCGGTTCAGTGGGCGAGGCTTATATTACAATAAACGTCATATCCAATGAACACTTTGAGCTATTGTCACCACATTTGGTGGACACGTGTAGATATGATGTCTGAGTGACCATGACACATTTGATGCCATTTGGCCCACAAGTGTCGCTGTAGCAGCATCATCTAACTATATAGGAAGAAATTGCTGTTGTCACAGCCCCGGCTCTAGGGCAGGACAAACAGAAATGCACGAAACACGAAACACGAAATGCCAAAGTATATAAGCGGTTTATTTGTAAAACAGGACATAAATTGCAAAGCAAGTTTATGCAACCAAAAGACAACGACAAAACAACGGGGTTTCCTGGCTCAGGCAAGCAGGGAGAGAGAGCAGCATCGCGGATGCTGGCCTTTCATGGTCCTGAGGTGCGCTGCGCCCAGGTGCGCCAGATCAGACGGACACTGTCATCAGCTCCACTGACACCTTAAAGATATTCAACACAGTGACTGGCACAAGACAGGTTAAGCACGGGCCATCACACTGTGTGTGTGTGTGTGTGTGTGTGTGTGTGTGTGTGTGTGTGTGTGTGTGTGTGTTTCCTTTACATTTCTCAAGAACCATTCATCCAATTGACTTTGCACATGGTGAGTGCATTACTGAGTATACAAAGCAGTGCAGTGTCCAGTGTGAAGTCGATTGGATGAGCGGTTCTCGAGGACACTGCAAACAGCACTTACAGGGTCCAAGCAATCTCCTGCTCCATGTCTCGAACAGAATTGAACCGAAAAAACATTAACGGTGACACAGAGTTTTTCTTCTTTTCTCTGAGAACAAATCAGATTAGTTTAAAAAGGCCAAGAACCTATGAAACCGTGGGAGGTGTGTGGGGTTCCAAGAAAGAGTGTATGTGTCTGCAAATGTGTGTGGGTGATTGCATGGCTGGTTTTATCATCAGATGTCTTATAATGCTCCACTCTGACTGTGGTGATGTCATAGCATAACCCCTAACCTTCACCAACCAATCTACATCTGGCCAATCACAGCTCACCACTAGCTATCGCCATCATAATTATCATCATCTCATGTTATCGGTATCCGCTTGGACCCCACATTCACTGAAGTTCTGCAGCTTTGCTGAAACCAGGTCTTCGGTGACAGGGGTAAGGATAAATTACAGAGGAATACCACAGCATTAGATTTGCAGACATGAAAAAGCTAAGCAGCCTCTGGTGCTGGTGAGCTATGCTCAAGTACACCTATGGGAGTTAAAGTGTTTTTAAACCCCAGTGTTGTCGAGGTCAGGATTGCAGTCAGTCAGTTGAAACACAGCAGAGGCATATTTTCAAGAGGCAGGGCTGTTTAGTAGCAAGATAACAGAGCTCTATCATTAAATTCCTACAAAAGCTACGTCACGACTTGGGTAGTGTACGACTGGATCTGAGTCTTTCCTAACAGACTGATAGGTAGCACTGACCACCACAACAGGCAGACTGAAGACCATACACCCACACACCTGCTCACTCCCTGTAGATACAGTCTTGTACTAAATGTTTGAAGGTACAGTTCACCCCAAACTCCAAAATACATATTTTTCCTCTTACATGTAGATGTATTCATCTAGAATGTTTTGGTGTGGGTTGCAGAGTGTTTGAGATATCGGCCGTAAAGATGTCTGCCTTCTCTCAAATATAATGGCACTAGATGGCACTCTTTCCAGAAATCATGACCCCGGATCCTGAGGATAATCCACAGACCTTGTCGTGAGCAGTTTCATGCAGGAACCATTTTCTTTCTACCCAACTACACCTGCCAACCGTATCACCGTGCAGAAGGAAGCACGCAGGGGGGTGGGGAAAATGTGTTTTTTGGATTTGGGGGTAAACTGTCCATTCTTAATTGTAATATCACAGATCATGCCAAACATCGGTATTTAAAAATAAATGGTCAGTACAGCGTACAATTTCAGAATTATGGAGGAAAGGAAGGAAGACCAGGAACCTTGGGACATAATGGTCACTGTTATATCTGCTGAGATGGATGTAATAATATGTGGAGGACTCTTTTACATTCTTTCCATTGGAGACTGTTAAGGTATGTCATGAACCTTTAAACTATGTAAGGGTTAAGTGCTCTTGCATGACTATTAAATGGTAACAGGTACATCTGCCAATTATTTATGTGTGTGTCTCTCTCTCTCTCTCTCTCTCTCTAAGTGAAACTTACAGGTATCTTATTCGTACTTTGACCAGAATCATGGCACATTGAATGCACATAAAGCTGAAGGTGAATATTCGTTTTTTCCGACCTCGTCAGTTTGTCCTGGTTTTTCCATTATGTAGCTGATCAGAAGTGGCATACGCAAATATGACACACACTTTCTCTTATTCCATCTCACTCACACACACACACACAAACCACAGGCCCTCACAGAACTATAAGTGGCTTTCTTTAAGTATTAAAACACACAGAGGCCCACGGGACGGGCAGAGGGAGAAAGCGACATGACGGTAAACTCGGATCCAAAAGACAATACGACGCTGGACATGAAGCCAAAAAGGTTTTTTTTAAGGCTGCCCAAAAGTATTTTAATCCAAACACACATTATTGCAGTCATATTGACCATAATAACAACCACTAACATGAAGTCCTGCAAGCTCTGCCTCCCAGCGGCGTTCTCTCTTCCTCTTTAATGCAGATCTGAAAACTGGGTTATAGAAATATGCTGTCAGAACACGGCGAGCCTAGCTTAGCATAAACACTGACAGTAGAGGGAAACATGGGCGGATGGATACCTTTTGTTTGTCAAGAGATAGTGTCCGCATGTTACACCAACTAGCTGGGTTACCAACAGGGCAAAGCATAAAACAGTATAAGGGCCCCTAGGGGCCACTAACGGTATGTATTATTGCAGTATAGGAGTGCTGGTTGGTTGGCGCCGTATTAATCTTTTTATCTCAAAACTCAAAAGCAATAAACCCATTTCTTGGTATTTTCTGTTCTTCTATTCCTTTCAGAGCATTGAGCGACGGCGTATTATGCCTGTCTGTGTTCAAGGTGTTGATGCATGCAGAGGAATGCACACAGACATTTTGTTTGATTCTTGGGAAACAAAGTCCACAAAATAAACAGATTTGAAGTCGACACAACTACAACGTGGAAATCATCACATTGGCTGAACCACATGAAACAATAACTATTAAGTCATTCTCTTTAAATCCATTGAGTCTGTTAATCGTTTGCTCGCTGGGTAAGGACATGCTGAAATGTGCTGACAATCAAAATAGCATTTGGTTTATTTTCTCTCCTCATGGTTACCCTGTATACATGAACATAAAACATGAAATGCAACTCATGGCACCAGCCTCGGTACCCTGCCAGAGTGAGTGTGTGTGTGTGTGTGTGTGTGTGTGTGTGTGTGTGTGTGTGTGTGTGTGTGTGTGTGTGTGTGTGAGCCTTTACCCTGTTGGGTTTCAGATTTATCTTGATTGTTTCCTTCCACGTCTCTTCAAAAAGTTTTCATGTTTCTCGAGGGTGAAACTTTGTGGTCTCTGGGTTTGGTTATTTTTGAAAGCAAATGTGGAGGAAATATCCCAAACATTTTAACGGCCTTTCTTCAAAGGAAGTTGACTCTCTGAATTTAATTAACAGACAGAATTGAGATTGGCCTTAAATAGCAGAGCTTTTTAATGTGCTTTTTGCAGAAATAAAACATAAAAACCACATTTAGCAGTCATCAAGTCTACGAATCACCACCCCGGTTTATTTAAGTACAAAATTAGGCTGAAATGGGAGAAATCTTTTGTAAACATAGCGGGACATTTCTGTGACAAGCCTGACTTGACTGCAGACATTCACACCTAAGATGCTGCCTGTAGTTCTTAACAGCTTACATTACAAAGATAAATATGGACGTTAGAGAATTACATATACCATAGCTCTAATGAAATGTTCTTTTGAAAGCAATATAAGCAACTTTTTAAAATACTGGGCATGTGTCTGTAAAAAGGCCTCCAGCTGGACTCCAAGCAGTGACTTTGCAATTACATGTTCAACGCCTTGGACGACCAGGACGCCAAATATAAGCAACTTTTAAGGACATGCAGGCTGACTAAATGGACAGTTTATCTAGTTTATGAGAGTTGATGTAAAAACAAACAAATTAAACATATTCTAATAAAGAATAAACTATTCGCATTGAATAAAAACAACGTTACGTCTTAAATGTCCTATGGGGTGGTCTAGTGGTACGGCTTCCAAACACAACACCAGATGGTTGTGAGTTCAATACCGGGGCTGCCACCATTGTGCCCCTGAGCAAGGCACTTAACCCTGAGTTGCCGGAGGGACTGTCCCTGTAGTTAGTTCACTACAAGTCGCTCTGGATATGAGCGTCTGCTAAATGACCTGCAATGTAATGTAATTAACACCTTGCATCTCAGCAACTTTTACATGCTGGAAAAACCGGCCAATTTTCATCTTTGTGACGATGCATTATTCAGATCATTCAAAGTGGCTTTCAATGCTTTAGCTTTAGAAATCAGATCATTTTCTTAACAAATAAGGAAAACTGAATCCTATTAGAAGAATTGAAAAAGACTGGGATGACATATATCAAAGAGACTCTTTTTGTTGACAAATCCATAACTGCACAAATTCCATAATTATATGTTGTCTTGTTATAATAGACCAAACAGTATATTGTATACAAAAACTAAGGCCAAGCTTGAGCAGCTGATTCATCTCCACTGTGCCCATCGTGAGAAGGAGACCCCCCCCCTGAGGCCAGTCTCAGTACTGCACAGCTTGACCCCAAGAGGAAACCTCTGCAATAAGGAAGGAAGGAAGAAAGGAAGTAAGGAGTGGTCCAGATGTGGAAGAGTCGGGTGCCTCAGAAAGTAAGGGTTGTAAGGGCAAGGCCAGGTAAAGTGACAGCGTTTGTACATGCGTGTGATGTCTTCATTGGTCCATTGCAGCAAAGACCAAGGAGTTCTGCGTGTGTGCGATGTCTTCATGCTGGTCCCAGTGGGCTGTGGATTTTAACAGAGCATGGATCACAATTACTGTTCCTCAGAGGGAGAGCAGCAGAAAGAGAAGTGAAAGCTCTCTCTCTCTCTCATACACTCAGAAAGACACGCACACACACATACATCTGCTTTGTTCCTTTAGTCGAGCAGCTGAAATTCCCATCAGAACTTTACATCGTAAAGCCCCATCATCATCATCACCGCTGCCTCTCTTTGGTTTTCTCCTTTGTTCTTGTGTCTTGCTCTCCATTCTTTCAGTCCATAGGTCACACACTATTCTCTTACAATATTTATAAAACAGAATAGAAGTGTGTTTACTTTCATTCTTTACTAAAATTGTTGAGCCAACTTCCCCGTTGCGAATATAAGATCGTGACAACAGAATGTTTTCTGCAGATTTGTATGTATGTGTGTGTCAGCCGGCCTCAGCAGTGAAACCATCAGCTAGTTTTGAAGTTTGTCCCCTCAGGGCTCCATCCAAGAAGAAAGATGGTAAAAGTTTCAATCTTCAACACACAACGCACACGGAAAAGATTATAATCTTTGCAACAGTGCGAGTGTGTGTTATGGAAATATACACTTTAAGGCCCACAATCTTTTGAGAGTGTCAAAACCTCAGTGGAAGTTTTGCACATGCTTATTTGGAGTGCAGCAGAGTGTCAGAGACGTGACAGCAGTGATGACTAAAGCAGAAGTCACATCATTTGGCGACACAAGGACACACACACGCACAAAATAAGCCACCTCTCAGAGTCAACATCTTGCCAGCTCATTACATTCACTTGGACTGTGGCCTTTAACACACAGTACCACCTAGAGAGCAGCACAGCCTCCCCACACTGCCACATCATCTCACAGAAAGCAGATAAACAGCACAAGAGCCTCTTGTTAAAGTCTCCAAATCTAATCCAAAGAACCAAAAGTGCGAAGTGAGAAAGAGACAAAAGCAAATGAATTGACTGGAAGCCCAGTATACCGCAAACAATTAAAGTCATTATGCACTTGATGTGCATGTCTACGACATTTTACATTTGGATTCAAGCTTTTGGATTCAAGTCGGCTGAAATCATGGGTTAAATTAATGTTCCTAATTTGTTTCATGTCATGGAGGTTTTTCTAAATATAGTTTGGACAGGTTGAGTTGTTAAGGCCTTTGTTCCTTTTGCAAATCAAACTGTTTATTGCCTCCAACTAAAATAAAATGAAACCATGGGAAACCAAGGCCTAGTGTACAACATGGTTGTCCCTATAACATACTACTACTGGTTTAAAAGGTCAAAGGTCAGGGTTAGGGTCCACTGACATGCTGCTGACTGCTCCTTCAGCCAATCATCAATCAGCTTCCATCATCAGGCTGCGTAACTGCAGAGATCAGCTCTGTCAGCAGTTGGTCGAAGAGCATAAAGGGGGCGGTGTGTGTGTGTGTGTGTGTGTGTGTGTGTGTGTGTGTGTGTGTGTGTGTCTGCACATTCCAAGTCCTGAAGTGGCATGAGGGTCAGAGGTGAGCCGTATGCAGCCCCTCATCAGCTCTCCTGGGGGGGCCGGTCCCACGGACACACACACACACACACACGAGGAGACACACACTTGTTTACCACTTACTCTATTTAACTGACACGAGTAAGTGCGAGGACAAAGTGACGGTAACACACAAAGAATGCGCCATCCAAAAAAAAACTCCTGAACACACGGCTGACTGTTGTTCACACACGCTCAAACTGCAGGAGTAAAAGATGGAGCAGTTCACGTTCACATTTAGTTTATTCAGTAATGCAATAAAATTATTAATATAATATAAATCTTCAAGGATGCATGAATTATACACATTTCAACATTACGTAAATAAACATGTATAATGTAAATATAAGGATTTGCAAATAAATATTTAAATATTTTTAATGATAATTGCTATAATTGTATTTTTTATTATTAATAGTTTATTATATATAAAGAATGTACAAATATAATAATAATATATTATTATTATAATAACAAATATATCAGATAATAAACTACAATATTAAAAGATGAAAAAACAATAAAAAGATGGATGCAAGAAATAGGAAAACTGAAAACAGAATACAGGAGACAAACTTAAAGTATTTGGTAGCATAAACTGCACCATGTATTCTACTTTGCAAACTACTACTACTAAAGGAGTACATCGAACTCTCCATGTATTTTGTTTTCAGTAAAAGAAATGAAAAGGGACTGAAGATTTGAAAAGATATCCATTTTTTTAAAGACATTAAATTGATAATTAGTTTTAGTGCCTGTCACAACAGTAGGAAGGTAACTTGCCCCCCCAACCCCTACTGACTGACTTATCTTAACTTTTCTGTTTACCTTTGAGTGTTTGACTTTGTGCTTTCAGTAAAAACAGTTTTTCCAAATAGAAGCTGTGAAGTGAAATTCCCACCTGCGCTTTCTTTCACTCTCTCTTCTCATTCATTCCACTGACTCTCTCACTTTTCCTCCTTTCATCCTGTATTGGGCTGAATACAAACACATTCACAGCCTCACACACATTCTGGCTCACTCTCTCAAACACACACACACACACACACACACTCTCACAGAACACGCCCACATAAAGCTGACTCCCCTCCGCTCTGCTTTAAAGCGTTGCCTATCCAAACAGGAAAGTGGCCTCTGCCCCGGCAGCAGTTGAGGGCACAGCAGTGGAGATTTCATTAGTCACAGCTAACAGGCTAATTATCCGCTTCAGCGCACCTGTAAAACTTAACTGTGTGTCAATCTCACACAATCACAGACACTGCATATAGGTGTGTGTGTGGGTGGGTTTGTGGATATGTGGGTCTGTGGGTGGGTGTGAACTGGTGGGTGTGTAACAAACCCGTCTGTTTCTGTGTTAATATGTGAACTGTGTGTCAATCGGGCCTCTTTGGGCATGTGAGCATTTTATGTGCAACAGTATGACTGGCTATCAAAGCTCCAGGTTTGTTGACAGGAAACAAAAAAATAGTGACTAAACAAAAAAAGTAGTCTTCACCAGGAAATGTCATCACCTGCTATTGCTCCCATGTTACTTTCTTCTTAATGTTGTGGTAAGAAACTTGGTTTTAAAACCGTTGTGCATTGTTTTGTCACACTAAGAGAAAACACACCTTGATGCATTACAGTCATTGATTGTTGATATTTGAACTCAACTTCCAAAGAAATACACGTCTCCCATCAGCGCTCCTGCAGAGCGTTAGCATGTGCCAGATGTAGCGTCCCTCTCCCTCCTACTGCCTCTCTTCATACACACAGTACCAGTCAAAAGTTTGTTTTCAATGTGAAGGAGACACGAGTGTGTCCAAACCTTTGACTGGTACTGTACACGGCCTTTCCCCTGTCCTGGCTGGAATAGTGTTGAGTAGCTCAGTCGGAGCCACTTTGTTTGTTTCCCATATACAGAGCCAGGGCTGTGTAGGATTTTTTTCAACACACACACACACACACACACACACACACACACACACACACACACACACACACACACACACACACACCCCGTGTCCAATCAGCTGGTGTTTTCACCATAAAAATTCTAAATACCTTGTTCCTACTACGATAAGTGATAAGATAAGCATACCTGTCCACCCTCCCGTTTTTCCCGCAATTATCCCGTATTTTTACTTCTATCCCGTTTTTCTCCCGTTTAAATATTTTTTGGCCAGAACAGGGGTGGAGCAGCAGTTCCAATGTTGGAATATTGTTTTCAGTCTCAGTCCGTTGGCATAGCCTAATGACTGGACAGAGATTAACACAAACAAACGTTCCATTTGATTTTATTTGCATTTAAATCAAGTTAGTAGTATTACCAGTGTGGCACGATGTTCAGGCATACACTGAATACACACTAGTTACATTACTTGCCCACCACCCTGTCCACATTCATCAAATGACAAAACAATCTTAATTTGGAAATCGCTAAGGCTCATAGTATTATACTCGGCCGGAAGAAGGATGCTACCATTTTAAACTGAAAGTGCTCAGTGCAGCAGCAGAGTCTCAGCACAGAGTAGGATTGGTGAAGGTGTTGGTGTTGAAACAAAAAGCAAAAGTACCTATTTGGCAATATTTTTGATTTTTAACCCCCAATGCTAATAGGAAACCTGACAACGTTAATGACACAATCTGTAAAGTTTGTCAGCATCTGGAGGCAACTCCTCTAATCTACACACAAGCATCTTCAAGCGCACTAAAAGAGTTAGGCTGCCAAAAGGGTGCCCAGCAACGAAACCTCAACCTGAGCTGTCCAGGCAAACAACCATCTAACTTTAAAGATTACATTACAGTACAGTTCATTTAGCTGACGCACAAAAAGTGCAAACGATCATGGAGATACAACTCCGAACAGCAAGAATCTCGTAAGTACAATAGCTTCAAATAAGTAAATAGGTGGAGCCAGGATAGCAAACAGTCGGGTTTTGTTTGAGGCAAATCTGGGTCCCACTCTTAGTGAGGGAGTGGCGAGCCGATTGGTCGACGCAGAGCGAAGTGAACGCGCTGGGGTGTATGGTTCGACCATGGCCTGGATGTAGGAAGGGGCTGATCCATTCTGAAAAAACCTTCTGAGTGAATCTTATATTGGTTTCTGACTTATACCATATTACAAGACAAGTTTGGATAATTCGAAAATGTCCTCACCGTGGCATACCAAGTAAACATGCACATACATATGAATTAAACACAATACTAAATTGAGTTTATTTTTCGATACCAGGTAAGGTTATAAGGCTACAGCAAGAAAAAGCACATTCTTATGGTCTGGCAATGCCCTGTGACATTCTTGATTGGGGGAGAGGAAAAAGAGTGACAGGATTGCAACAACTAAATGTCCTTTTGCTCAGTTTGAGGGTTTAGGTGTCTGTGTTTATAATAGCCTAAAATAGAGACGCAGGAGAGCTCAGGCGACTGATGTGTACCAGAGTCTTTGAGGTTGAGGGAATTTCTCACCATTTTACTGCAAACTCCAAAAACCTGCATCCTGCCCCATGAATACAGCCATACAGCCATACAGCCATACACACACACACACGCACACACACACACGCACGCACGCACGCAGCCTCTTTGTAGCCATGTTGTGATTGTATCAGATGAGGTTAGGAGTATGGGGGTGTTGGTAGGGGGATGTGTGAATTTGTAATGTGCTTATGCTGGAACCGCAAAGACAGGAGATAGGGGCACCAAAGCTGTGTTATACTCCCACACACTCACTCAAACACACACACACTCACACGCTGTAGGGAGTGGAACTCTAGCTCCCTGAACTCCTTTCATCCTACTGAAGGTGGAAGTGAGTGCAGGGTTTCCTGGAGTCACAGTGCGATTCAGCACTCTCTATATCCTCTGCAAAACTACTGCCCGCTGACAGCGTGTGTGTGTGTGTGTGTGTGTGTGTGTCTTCACACGGTTCAAAGGCTCGGAGTGCACAATGTTGAGGTGAGCTATCAGTGTGTGATCTGAGGCTGTAACACATCACAGTTTGAATTGTTGAATTAGCCCATAAAGCACCTTTATTAGGGTGGCTCTGCAGAAGGCAGAGGTTTAAGATTTACTTTGCTGTACTCTACATGCGTTGCTGATTTGAAGTCTTTACTTATTCTGAATATTGTTGTTCCTCTGAAGTACAAGACTAAAAACTGGAAGGCCTTTTAAGATCACACCATTTAGCCTCCATGTGTGGTGGTGACTGAGCTACAAGAAGGTCACCAGAGGCTAAAGAACATGCAGCAAATGGTGTCACTTCCCTTAACGGCAGGTTAGAGGTCAAAGGGGAGCCACACCGGACTATTGGACTGGACTGAGACAACATACCTACAGCACACTGCACTGCTACATAAAAGCCATGGTCATTTGTCACACTCATTTTCTTTTATACTCCTTTACAATGCTGATTTCCGTTCCTTTTCACAAATACCTTTTCATTTGATAAGGAGATGAATATACCACATTTATGAAGAAACGAACATGCATTCTTATATAACAATCACATAAGGGTGTAGGGCTGGGCAATAATTCATATGATCATTTATCGTCTTTAAATGGAATCGTATCACGATAGAGATATCGTGGTACACAATTACTTCATCTAAAGGAGTATACAAAACAGGCTTTACTATGTTTGTTTCATATAGACCATTTATGTATTGAACTACCATAAAATATGCTATATTATAATATATTTTATTATGGAGATACAATTACATATATGGAGATTTTGGCCATATATACCAACCCTATAAAGGTTGATACACTCATGTAATACATTTTACTTTAAACTATCTTAGATCAAAGTAACCTAAGTTCAGGAATGTCTCCTGAGCTTCAGTCAAGTTCAAATCAAATGCAACTCCATATTTTGCAACCTGCAAAATATTTTACCTTCATAATATGGAGGGCAAAAACATTTAGAAAGAAAGCCTGTGACACACCACTTTCTTTGCCTCCATCTCACCAAAGACTTTCTTTTATCCCTTAAATGCACTTTGTCTCTTAAGCTTGACAAGCAGACTTGCTGACTGTGGTGATTTTGTGAGTGCAGTGATGCATGACACACCCATAGCCACATACTGTATACCATACACGCTTAACATATGGGTGTGCCTCTACAGCTGAGGGCACGCTACACTACTGATCTCCTGGCTGTTTAAGTTTAACAACATTTATTACTGGATTTATTCACTTATGATGTGGCACAGGCGAGGTCGCACATTAAATACATCTTTTCTGATTCACCTAAATTCACCTAACTGGTGCTTTGGAGAGGACGATGCAGGCATGGAGCGTTAGGGCAGGGACTTTCTCAGTATCTCAAAATGTTATTAAAGTTTTATTAAGGGTGTTGTGGCGATGTGGTAACAAAACAATTATTGCCAAGTATAGTCAATGTACATTCAGAGAGTCTTCAGGCCCCTTCACTTTTTCCACGTTGCAGCCTCATTATAAAATGGATTAAATAAAAATAAATGAATTAAACATCTATCTACATACAATACCCCAGAATCACAAAGCAAAAACAGTTGTTTAAGAATTTTGGCAAAATAAAAATCTGAAATATGACATTTACATAAGTATTCAGACCCTTTACTCAGTACTTGAGGCACCTTTGGTAGCGATTACAGCCTCAAGTCTTCCTGGTTATGACGCTACAAGCTTGGCACACCTGTATTTGGGTCATTTCTCCCATTCTTCTCTGCAGATCCTCTCAAGAGCTGTCACGTTGGATGGGAAGCGTCAATGCACAGCTATTTTCGGGTCCCTCCAGAGATGTTTGATAGGGTTCAAGTCCGGGCTCCGGCTGGCTGTGTTCTCTTGGCTGTGTGCTTCGGGTCGTTGTCCTGTTGGAAGGTGAACCTCTGCCCCAGTCTGAGGTCCTGAACGCTCTAGAGCAGGTTTTCATCAAGGATCTCTCTGTACTTTGCACCGTTCATCTTTCCCTCGATCCTGACTAGTCTCCCAGTTCCTGCCGCTGAAACACATCGCCGCAGCATGATGCTACCTTCACCATAGATATGGTATTGGCCAGGTGATGAGCAGTGCTTGGCTTCCTCCAGACGAAATTCGGGCCAAAGAGTTCAATCTTTGTTTCATCACACCAGAGAATCTTATTTCTCATGGTCAGAGTCCTTCAGGTGCCTTTTGGCAAACTCCAATGTGCCTTTTACTGAGGAGTGGCTTCCGTCTGGTCACTCTACCATTAAGGCCTGATTGGTGGAGTGCTGCAGAAATAGTTGTCCTTCCGGAAGGTTCTCCTTTCTCTACAGAGGAACTCTGGAGCTCTGTCCGAGTGACCGAGGGGTTCCTGGTCACCTCCCTGACCGAGGCCCTTCTCCCCCGATTGCTCAGTTTGGCCGGGCGGCCAGCTCTCGGAAGAGTCCTGGTGATTCCAAATTTCTTTCATTTAAGAATGACGAAGGCCACTGTGCTCTTCGGGACCTGTGAAGCTGCAGAAATTGTTTTATACCCTTCCCCAGACCTGTGTCTCGACATAATCCTGTCTCAGAGGTCTACGGACAACTCCTTCGTCTGCATGGCTTGGTTTTTGCTCTGACATGCACTGTCAACTGTGGGACCTTATATAGACAGGTGTGTGCCTTCAATTACCACAGGTGGACTCCAATCAAGTTGTAGAAACATCTCAAGGATGATCGATGGAAACAGGATGCACCTGAGCTCAAATTTGAGTGTCATAGCAAAGGGTCTGAATACTTATTATTACTGAGTATTGTGTGTAGATTGATGATAAACAAAAATGTTTTAATCCATTTTATAATAAGGGGTCTGAATACTTCTTAAACATGTCCCGGCTGGCCTTTGGGACATAAATTGACGGCCTTGTGGGATCGGTTCAAAATCTGAGTGTAGTGGCAGTAAGGTATCTGCAGGTATATGTTGAGCCTTCCTGTGTACAGCATTGTCAAATATATTGCAAAGTTGTTCCTATGACTTGCTAATCAAAGATTCTTGGAGAGCTTGTTTCTGCTCTTTGCACTCAAGTTGCAGTATATGCCACAATATACAAGAACATTGTATTCACAGTACACACAGCTTAAAAATGTGACTATATTTATATTAGTTTATCAGTTTGTTTAAAAAGTATTAAAACTAATCTTAAAAGCATGCTACAAATGATTTAATTGTTACACAAAAACACAGGCTCATTGAGAGCCCAAGTCCTTAAAAGGTTCAATGTGTAAGATATGGCAGAATTTAAACCTAAAACATTAAAACAATGAACTAACATTATCGACAGAATGTGAAGAAGTGTTGACGTCTCTGTGCTGTAATGCAGGGATATCTACTGAAACCAGCTCACTGAGGCTTCCAGCCCGTCCAGTCTAGGAGGCGATAGTGAGTCAGTGTAGCTCGTCTGCCCTCAGACCAGAGGGAGAAGAAGCTGCCTGACTCGGGCAGACTCAGGGGCTTGTCAACATTACATCCATGATCCCTGGACGTTTTCATATTTTGTTTTGAAGTGGCAGAATCGAGAAAACGACTCGCAGCCTCGCCCTGTCCCCGCCGGGAGTAGAGTGTGCAAGAGTGACGGGAGACAGATCTTCCATTAGCAGTGAGGAGAAAGCACTGATCCGACTCCCCACCGGATCCTCAAACTTTCCATTGCTGCCGTTACATATGTTAGACCGAGCGCTCCATCAGCCCGCTGTTACTACCGGTGCTGGGATATACACGCCGGCACGATTCGTTCCCTCCCGTCTGCTGTCCGGAATCAAGCCAACATACAAACTATCAAAACATAACGTTACACGGACCGTAAAGCCCCCAGGGCCACAGTAAACACACAGATGACTGACAGACAGACAGACAGACAGACAGACAGACTTACACAGGAGTGAAGAAATACAGAGTAAATATATCAACACTAGAAGAAAGAGATATATATCTGTAGAATACAACACACAATATCTGTGTCTCAATTCAGGGGCTGCAGCCTTCGGAGGCTGCATTTGTAGGCCGATTACGTCACAGCGGCCGCGACAGGGCTGTCCCATTTCGGCGACTCCTTCAAATGCGGCCGACAATGCTGCCTTCTTTTGCCGGATTTGGAGGATACATCTGATGTATCCCAAGATTCATTGCTCGCCCAGAGAAGAAACGGCAAATGGATATACTTTTAAATGTAAGTATTGGGTTTCAACTCGTTCAAATAGCTAACGAAAAAAGTGTTATAAGATCAAAGGACCTTAGATCATAAAACTTCCGCTAAAAAGTCCAGTGCAATTGTTGGGATTGATTACACATATTTTATTATTTATAATATGTGTACTTATTTTACAACTTACTCTGCTTTTGTTTAGTGGTGTATAGATAAACTTGTTCTAACATTTTGTTTGGTTTTAGGGAGAAGGAGACGGAGGCAGAAGAGAGGGAGAGGATGGAGAGCAGGGAGAGGATGGAGAGCAGGGAGAGGATGGAGAGCAGGGAGAGCCGGGAGAGGATGGAGAGCAGGGAGAGCAGGGAGAGGATGGAGAGCCGGGAGAGGATGGAGAGCAGGGAGAGCAGGGAGAGCAGGGAGAGCAGGGAGAGGATGGAGAGCAGGGAGAGGATGGAGAGCAGGGAGAGCCGGGAGAGGATGGACAGACTCTTCTCTCTGCTGGAGAAACTTGTTGACAAATGAAATGTAAATTAATTGAAATAAATAATATATATAATGATGAATATATTGTGCATTTAATTTACATGAACTATAAATGAAAAGTAATGAAAACGTAATTGATTTCAAGGTTCAAGAAAGATTTATTTTGTACATATGATTTATTAATTTAGAAAAGGGATTATTTAATTTAGAAAACTACCTGTCAATGAATGATCGAACAAAGCGGCCTCCAAAGACCGCGAAGGCTGCGTCCTCCGAAGGCTGCGTCCTCCGAAGGCTGCAGCCCCTGAATTGAGACACAGCTATTATAAAGAACACTAAAACTTAGAGTACAATAAATATGACAAACTACTAAAATATAAGCAGGTTAACATACTTTCTTAATTAGTTGGCTTTTTTAATAACTGATGGTTTTGATTGATGAATATAGATTGTATGAACCCAGTATTAGAGGTGAAATAATATTTATTTGGAGCAGGTGGCTCAGAATTACACATCGAATCTTTAAATCACTTCCTGTCTGACGCCATCTAAAAAAAACATAAGCGTCCTTATTGTCATAGCTATATGAGCTAACCTTTAAAAATAAAAACATTATTACATAAATTCTTTGAATTTGCCATACCTGCTTTCTACAATAATGGATTGCACTGCTTTAAACACTGTTGAGGGAGGTTAATGTATGTTCCAGTGCTTCATCGTCAATCATTTGTGTAATTAAAAATCACGATGTGAGTTTGAACAGGTATTGCAAGTTTCGGTTTCACTTCAGCTCTCTACCCCGATTATCTTTGTACGGATGCCCCCAGCTCCTGGAGTGGTGCATACTGGATGCTGACGGGCGCACACACACCAAGATCAGAGGAGTTCCTGCTTCCTAGTGTGGTCGTGGAGGTGTGAGGGTACCTCCTGGCACAGAGCCTTAGCTGGACAGCACGGTGGGGCAGGCACACACACACCCCTCCTGTTCCCCTCTGCTTCACCATCTGATATATCAAAGCATCTCTGGGTGTCTATGGATCACAGAAATATCCACCATAACTTCCTTAGCACACACAAATACACACACACACACACACACACACACACACACACACACACACACACACCTTGGTGATGAAGGATGGTACCTCTCCTCTCTCCGGTCTCCAGCTGATGTACACACACCATTCCTGACAAAACACCTGGAATAACACCACAACCACATAAACACACACACTCGTTGGCCAGAGTCACTGCACCGCTGCTGGGCTCAGTATGCTAATACATGAAAGAGATATATATATTCTCTTTTTATGACAATTCAACTAAAGTTTTATCAATAAATCATTAATGAATTAATTATCATTAATTAAATCATACTGTAGCTGTGGGTTTGTAGATTACTGTCACGGAACATTTATAATGCTTTAAAATCACTATTATAATGCATTAAAATCACTCTTGTAATGCATTAAAATCACTCTTATAATGTATTAAAATCACTCTTATAATGCTTTAAAATCACTCTTATAATGCATTAAAATCACTCTTATAATGCTTTAAAATCACTCTTATAATGCATTAAAATCACTCTTATAATGTATTAAAATCACTCTTATAATGCATTAAAATCACTCTTATAATGTATTAAAATCACTCTTATAATGCTTTAAAATCACTCTTATAATGCATTAAAATCACTCTTATAATGCTTTAAAATCACTCTTATAATGCATTAAAATCACTCTTATAATGCATTAAAATCACTCTTATAATGCATTAAAATCACTCTTATAATGTATTAAAATCACTCTTATAATGCTTTAAAATCACTCTTATAATGCATTAAATCACTCTTATAATGTATTAAAATCACTCTTATAATGCTTTAAAATCACTCTTATAATGTATTAAAATCACTCTTATAATGCTTTTAAATCACTCTTATAATGCATTAAAATCACTCTTATAATGCTTTAAAATCACTCTTATAATGCATTAAAATCACTCTTATAATGTATTAAAATCACTCTTATAATGCATTAAATCACTCTTATAATGCATTAAAATCACTCTTATAATGCTTTAAAATCACTATTATAATGCATTAAAATCACTATTATAATGCATTAAAATCACTATTATAATGTATTAAAATCACTCTTATAATGCATTAAAATCACTATTATAATGCATTAAAATCACTCTTATAATGCATTAAATCACTCTTATAATGCATTAAAATCACTCTTATAATGCTTTAAAATCACTCTTATAATGCATTAAATCACTCTTATAATGCATTAAAATCACTATTATAATGTATTAAAATCACTCTTATAATGCATTAAAATCACTATTATAATGCATTAAAATCACTCTTATAATGCATTAAATCACTCTTATAATGCATTAAAATCACTATTATAATGTATTAAAATCACTCTTATAATGCATTAAAATCACTATTATAATGCATTAAAATCACTCTTATAATGCATTAAATCACTCTTATAATGCATTAAAATCACTCTTATAATGCTTTAAAATCACTCTTATAATGCATTAAAATCACTATTATAATGTATTAAAATCACTCTTATAATGCATTAAATCACTCTTATAATGCTTTAAAATCACTCTTATAATGCTTTAAAATCACTATTATAATGCATTAAAATCACTCTTATAATGCATTAAATCACTCTTATAATGCATTAAAATCACTTTTATAATGCATTAAAATCACTCTTATAATGCTTTAAAATCACTCTTATAATGCTTTAAAATCACTATTATAATGCATTAAAATCACTCTTATAATGCATTAAAATCACTCTTATAATGCATTAAAATCACTATTATAATGCATTAAATCACTCTTATAATGTATTAAAATCACTCTTATAATGCATTAAATCACTCTTATAATGCATTAAATCACTCTTATAATGCATTAAATCACTCTTATAATGCATTAAAATCACTCTTATAATGTATTAAAATCACTCTTATAATGCATTAAATCACTCTTATAATGCATTAAATCACTATTATAATGCATTAAAATCACTCTTATAATGCTTTAAAATCACTATTATAATGCATTAAATCACTCTTATAATGCTTTAAAATCACTCTTATAATGCATTAAAATCACTATTATAATGCTTTAAAATCACTCTTATAATGCTTTAAAATCACTATTATAATGCATTAAATCACTCTTATAATGCTTTAAAATCACTATTATAATGCATTAAATCACTCTTATAATGCATTAAAATCACTATTATAATGCATTAAAATCACTCTTATAATGCATTAAAATCACTCTTATAATGCATTAAAATCACTCTTATAATGCTTTAAAATCACTCTTATAATGCATTAAAATCACTCTTATAATGCATTAAAATCACTCTTATAATGCATTAAAATCACTCTTATAATGCATTAAAATCACTCTTATAATGCTTTAAAATCACTCTTATAATGCATTAAAATCACTCTTATAATGCTTTAAAATCACTCTTATAATGCTTTAAAATCACTCTTATATTTTCATCGTACTTAAACTAAACAATGACCACTTAGAGTAACTTATAATATCATATTGCATTATAAAATTATCATATTGTGTTATGCTTATTGTAATAAAATATTATGAATATGTATCAGTTTATATAACTGAGTATACAGTGCTACAAGTAGATTATAATGCATAATAGACATGGTCATAGAAAGGGTTACCATGTGGGTTTGTTGTCAGTTGTGTTACTTGTGTAGAATAAAAGCTCTGGATAGATGTAGAGAAAGTATGTCTGCTACTAAATATTTGCTCTATGTAAAGATGCCTATCTATGATAATACAGTCTATCCCCGTTCACTTCCTGTTCAGGGGAGGAGGAAAAGGAGCTGGAGGAATAAAAAGATAAAATAAATAACAGTAGAGCCATTCATAAAGCGTGTTCCTGAGGGAATGTGGTGCTTTGTACAGAGTGGAACAGTGTCTGTGTGTGTTTGAGGAAGAGAAGGAGCGAAAGGAACTTCAGGATCAACCAAAAATCCTAGAATAGGTACGAGAATCAAATATATCGGAAAGCGCAAGCCTGTTTGATCTATACTTAGATACATATACAGTATACAGTGTGCCATGCGTGTGGTCTCGTCTTCTCATCCTGTTTAGGAAGGAGAGAGAGACCCCCGTTTCCTTTGGCTCTGAACCCTCTGTTGTGACTACATTACAGCCCCTCCATCACCACCCCCAACTCCATATGTCTCCTATACTAAACCCTCCACAGGCTCAACACCAGAGTCCATATGATTACAAGGTTCTAACCCTAGGCTTTCAACAGTCGCCTCTTTAGTGTTTAATTACTGTAGTGTTAAGGAAACTGCAGATTTTCTAAACTGACAATAATTCCACAAATTTGCTAAATGCTGACTTTTGTTTTTTACTTTCCCTATTTCCCTTGCACCTGGATTTAGCTAAGATTTAGTAATTACTCTTAGGGAACCGCCAATGTCTTGGAGCAGTGACTTTTACCTTGACCAGCATTAAATACCAGCTTGTATTTAAAGGAATAGTTCAATGTTTTGGAAACAATTTCTTAGGGAACAGCAGCCAGGCGCAGTCCTGTCATCACAGTAACGTTGCAAGGCACCTGGTCTGTAGCATTCTGCTAGGGGGGACGTTCATTTAGTTTTTTAGATTGATTCATTTAAATTATCATGATATAATCTTTGATGCATGTGTCTGTGTGTCTTTTGATATTTTGTTTAGGTCTGTTTGCGTTACTTGTGCAGCTAATTGAATTGATGTCAATGCAGATGGTGCGCATCCTCCTGTGTTGCTCTTTCACACAAGTATTGCTATAGAAATCGGTACGATTTAGAAATGCTGGTAGGTGCATTCTTGAACTCCGGGCAAAGCCAGAAAAGGTTTAGGGCTGTTTGCTAAGCTAATCAACTTTAGTTTACGTCATGCACGCATGGGTTGCAACAAGCGTCTTGTCTAACGCTTAGGGAAAGAAGTGAATCATTTTTTCCTAAATAAAAACAGTGGCTTTTCAAATGCACAATAACATATTTGTCTTGCGAGATCAAGTCAAATTAATATGATATACTTACAGGCTGTAAGAGAAAGAGAGGAAACCTGGAGGGAATTTCTTCATGTTTATCCAAAATATACAGAGCCCAATTCCCTCCATCCCAGCTGCTGGGAGCGCTGACAAATCTGCCAACTGCTTATCAAATTAAACCCCCATTAGCAGCATAAACACATGGGCTCACACACTCACACACTCACACACTCACACACACACACAACCCATTACCAGCACAAACATGCAAGCGCCTTACACATGTTTAGCCACCTTTCCTGCTCAGTGTGTCACAGGCTCTAATAATCCTGCACACCCGAGTAGCCATGCCTCCACCCAGGTAAACTGCTCTGCATGTCACAAACTGCCCCATACAGAGCGTGCTCCAGACCTGTGCCGTCAACTGTCAGCACCTGTCACAGTGCGTGTCCGGAAGCATGGGCAGATTTAGCCCCGTAACGTCACACCTGATGAGACACGGCACCCCGCATGGAGTCCACAGTCTAATTCTTTCCATGCGCGCTTGTTAACATGTAGGATTTTCTTTGCAGCCACCATAAAGCGGAGTGTGCAGGTAACACAATCTCATGAAACTTTTCTTTGTCTGGCAGCTGCTGGAGGGATTTACCTCATAATGCAGTAATGTAAACCCCAAAAGTAGGACATTGCCGTAAAAAGGACAATTTCATCTGTCTTCCTTCCTCTTCCTGTGTGGCCCCCGGGGGACGCATGGCCGGTAGTGGAGGGTGAGACATTTGGTGGGAAGCAGAGAAGTAAATGGAACACTTAATATGCACTCCATCAGCATAAACCACTCATCAGATGATTGTCAGGTAGACAGCCTTGTTTGGATGAACATGATGAGGTGCGTTTATGGACCGTGTCCTTGGAACGGATAAAGGAGGAGTTCAGGAAAACCCAGGAGTGAGCGGAGACGTCCAAAACTCAGGACATATTATACCTCAAAAAAGAAGGGGCAAAAATAATCCACCGTCCGTTCCAGTAAAGACAGTCTATGCATCATTTAACAATGCGACTGGTGCTCCCTTAACACATTTCATTCAACTTGCATGCGTCTCTCGGCCACATAGCTTAATCACGCCGACATGAATATGTTCACTCTATCACACATAACAGAAAGCACATCAGGAATATCCGTTTTCTACACCTCCCTCTTGTTAAACAGATACAAGCAACGAGGGCCATGTCTCAAGTCTCAAGTCTTTGTAAATGTATTAACAGTTTGCCAGAACTTCTTTCACACACCATCAGCAACATTTTTGGAGGCCTGTAGAACTAGAGGTAACTCGTGCAACCGCTTCACTCTCTCGCTCAGCATTTGGTCTTTGAGTTTACGGTTGTTTGTTGAAACACGCTGAAGAGCCATTTTGCTGCCGGCAAAATTATTTCGGAAAGCAGATCCGCTTTTGGATTACATTCAGTATTTTAAGTGAAATGACATTACATTGCTTTTATAGTCTGGAGCCTTTCCATGCTTACCATGGTTTACCAAAAGCATTCAATCACCTCTATTTAAGTATGCATGCTCATAAAAAAGCAGATCAAAAAGCTATTTTCATTGCTTATTTGTGTGTTCCATAGTGCTACTTTGGCTCTTAAATGTTTGCTGAAATGAATCCAAACAGAAAATCTAGAGTTCTCCCTCCTTCTTTCCTCCTCCTCTTTCTTCTTCTCTGGAATTCTACTCTCTCTCTATTCTAATAAATCTGAAGGGGCCTTTTTTCACTTTTACAGGAACAGCAACTCATTAAATGGTTGATTTCAGATGGCAGAGTGTGAATGTTTTGAGTTAACTTTAGTGATCTGTGAGTGGTTCTGCGGGCCAGAGAGAAACTGACGTCCCCTCCGGCACATGGGCTGTAGATTTACACCTCCGCCATTTAAAGACACCTCTAAACCCAGATGACCACTTGCCCACCCTCTCTCCTGTGCTGCCCGGGCAGAGACACTGCGGCTGTCTCTCTTGCGCACATATTCACATAAACACAGCAAAAATGCCTCGGAAAAAAGGAAAAGGATATCTTTATCCACTTACGGCATGAATACACCTCTCTCTCCTCCGAGGACTGTAGTGATGCGTAACAGCCTGTTAGTTCATGCCTGCTTTACTTCAGGCGCATTGGAGCTTCAACTCTGGCTGTCTGTAACACATCAAGAGGTTTTGTGGCGGTCATACAGAGCAAATTCAAATAAATAAATGATTCCATTTTTAAATGATTATTTGAGGGGCTTTTCTGTTTTATTAGACACTATAACTTTTATGACGAAATAGTATGTCCTATTGTATGCATATGGCATGCAACAATACACACTTTGTAAGGGCAGCTGCAGTACATACTAAAACTAAAAAGTTTTGAAAGGCAGCCTATATAGTTAAGGAATACTTCACAATGAACATTTGTATGTCAATAACTCAACATGTTTTACCTTGAGGAAAACTGTTTTTCTCATGTACCTCCACAGTGAATGAAAAGAATAAAAAGAAACAGAAAAGTCTTTATGAATTGAATAGGAGGCTAAGTTTAACAACAGCAAAATTATATCAAAATATCTGTTTAGCAACTCATGCACTATAATCCAGGTCCCATTTATCCAGTCATATGCTCACTAGTTCACAAACGCTTGCATTTTCACTAAAAACCTTAATATTTAATACACTTCCATATAAACATGCTTGTGCAGGTGCGCTACTCGTCTGTGAGAGTGTATTAAATGGGAAGGTTTTAGTACAAATCTATGCGTTTAGGAAGTTGTGAGCATACGACTGGATACATGAGACTTGGATTATAGTGCACAAGTGGTGTGAGAGCTTTTAAGCGGATGTTTTGCTGTTGTTAAACGCAGCCTCCTACACAAATGGTCATTGTGTTGGTGAAGTCGGCCTATTCCCTTAAGAAAGATGGACAAGCTGCTGAGTCCAGGGCAGAGTGAAGACTCTACAGTCTACAGGCCTGGAAAGTGAAAACTTTACAGGCCAAATGTTTGCCCATAAACACAAAATGAATGACAAGCAATATAGCTCACTGGACGAGAAAAAAGCCAAATGATTTAATAACATGTTTTTGAAATAAGGCAGTGCCTTCTCCGAGTTCTTTTAGCATGAACTAATGATGAGGACTCAGGGGAATACGAAGAGCCTGAAAGACGTCACACTCCGGCTTAATTAAGGAGCCTATGGTGTAACTCGTATTTGCCCTCCCTTTGCCGTATCAGCCAGGGAGAGCTTGGTCTGTCTCCTATGTATGACATCACTCCCTGAGTATGAGCCATTTCCCATAAACCTCCATGGTCCCCAGGGTTTCCAACCCATGAGATCAAGGCCTGGGTGATTATAAAGAAGCAAGACAGCTTTTTAGCAAGAGGAAGTTAAACTTTATCTTCTCCACCAACCATCAGGTCCCTGTGAGAGCCAAACATGCAGAACGTCATTCATTTTGAGACTGTTCTATGCACATGTATTCCTTCAAACCTCTGTGTATTCTATTAATCTGTTTAGATTCTCTCTTCCTTCTCTCTCTGTATTTGTCTCTCTCTCCCCCTCAGGGCTGAAAGCTGTGAGGCTGTAAGGTCCCGCTCTTCCCACAACTGCTCTCAATCGCCTTTGTGGCTGCTTGGCTGTCAATCACTTTAACATCAGACCCACACCGTGCAGATCAAGCCTGCTGGCACACACGCACACACACACGCACGCACACACAAACAGGTCTGTAGGAGGGGTGGAGAGATGAAGGGGGTCCTGTCAGCACCTGCTGGGCCTCACTGGAGAATCTGCAGAGACACAGATACACCCCCCCCCCCCCCCCCACACACACACACACACACCGCAGGGCACTAGTTGTAAAAGGTACCACTTTAATTTTGGTCGTATTTACTCAGCCTCCCCAAGTTGCCTCCAACCATGCTGTCCCACAGTGTCAGTATGAGCCGCTCTGCCCTTTAACCGAGGAAAGCAATGGGCAGCTAAGAACCGCGATTCGAAACACACATGTACAGAATTTACAAAGAGACACACAGGAGCATGCACGTACATCGAGTCAAGGGAAGTCTGAGCTCAAAGCGTTTGTCACATGACAAGTACAGGCACTCTGACATATCAACACGCACCTGAGGTCACGGATTTCCTATGCGAGGGAACTCACAGACTCAATTCTCAAAGTCCATTCTTATGAACACAAAACCTCTTAATTAATTTCATCTGTTTCTCTGCGCGCGCACACACACACACACACACACACACACACACACACACACACACACACACACACACACACACACACACACACACACACACACACACACCAAACCGCGGCCCAGAGTGCTCTTTCATGGCTCCGTCATTACATCAATAAGTCTTCACATTAATCTCAGCACAGCAGAGCACACAGGCTTATTACCAGACCAGCCCTGCACCACAGAGGCTTGCTGCGCTGCAGACATGGGCGAAATAGTAGTCAAATATATTCTGGATACTTACACTAAAACACACAAGGCGTGCTCGGTTTGGTCTCGTTTTGCAAAGGGATGTGTCCAGTTTTGAGGCTGGTTAAACGGCAGAGGATAAATTAAATATACCTCAAGCAGTTCAAATGTATGAAACCATATCTAGATATATTTGGCCAGGTGAAAAGCCCCCCAAAAAAAAGGTTTTCTTAATGTGTTTTTTTTTTATGTAGACTGCTGATTTAATACAGAGCCCAAAATTACTTTTGAGGAGCTGGTTTCAATAGTGACTAACGAGAATCTTTCGCCAAAGCCTTTTCAAATCTGTGTAACATAAGATCATGCCCTTTTAATGAAGCTCTTGAGAGTAGTCTGAAAAAAAACATGGTAACTTTGAGAGATTAGCTTACTCCATCATTTATTATGAAATCAGCCTTTGGTCTGCTGTAGTTAAGAGCTCCTGTGAGAAAAAGGCTGCTTGGTTAATAATCACTAGGATGAGCTAAGGCAACTAAGCTGAGGCTGCCATCACAAACACAGTATCAATCACGCTCGAAACACACACAAAAAACGACATTTTTGTGAAGTCCAATGAATATCAAGCTCGGATTTAGCGAGAAAGCAGGAGAGAAAGGGGGAGAAAGGGAAAACAAGGAAGAAAGAAATTGAGTGGAAGTGAGAGGAGGGGTGTTTAGCCCTCGTCTGTCTGGACAGGAAATGGGGTTCTTTAACCCTTGACCTAAGTCCACTATGCGGCTGTGAGTCGGTATGTGTTTATCCTCTTGCATATGCCTTAGAACAGGTTCTTTCAGACACTGGTTTGATGGACAGATGGTCCTCGTTGTCATAGCAGCCTGTGCAGGTGCGTATGTGTGGGGTTTCCTGCCCTAAGGTGCACAAGGGTGGTGGCGTGGGGTTGTTTATTATCCGCAGTGCCAACGGGCAGCAGAGTACAGCCGCTCCCAAGAGGTAAGAGGAATGATGGCGGAAAAGGAAAAGAGGGGGAACGTGAGGGAAGGCAGGATGAATGGAGAAAGGGAAGGGGAGAAAGAGAGAGAGTGGTAAGCTGTAAAACTTTGGAGGAGCGTCCACTTTTATCACCCTGGATCTGTTCTTGGATGAAAAAAGCTGTGAAGCAAGTTTTTCACTCGTCTCTCATTCTCTGCCATAATAAGAGAATAAAAAAATATTGCCTCAGAAGCCTCCGCTGTTCCCGGAACGGCAGCCTCGTCTCCGATGACCTCAGATATTGTTCCGTTGTATTCTTTTATTCTCCTTTCAACATTTCGGACCTCAAATGCGAGGCGGGAGGAGGAAAGAGGGGGTGCAGCGTGGAGGGAGTTGAGCGCTGGGGCCAAGGGTCACTGCTGGAGATTCTCCCCTGAAGGCAAGTCCGCTGCAAACGGGGTAATAATAAACGTTTGGCGTTTTGAGTTTCTGAACCCCACCACCCCCATCTACCCCTGTGTCCTGAGTCCACCGGCTACAGGCTCCCGTATCAAACACACACTTACGCCCATCAAAGCTAGTACAAAAAACTGTGAATTCATATTTAAAGAATGTCAAACTAAATATATAAAAACATTTGTTTAGCGGTGCGGTTCAAACTAAGAACTAATAATTGTTAGATTTATTTGGGCCACTATGCTGTAGACTTGTTTGACCCCCTTAGCTCATGTAGGAATAGCAAGCATTGTTATTGCAGTTTACAATTTACAATTCAAAAACACTGGAACAAAATGGCTAAATGATGTGGGATCTAGTCCACTATATTTGAGCAGCTCTAAAACAGCAGCAACTTAAAACTAGCTAAGGATATACTGCAAACTAAATTGATGCAAATACATTTTATAACAAATTTGATCTTAAATGTGAAGCATCCGACAATTTAAAAAAACATCCTAACTTTTTGGAAAACGAATTACAGCAAAATAATATATAATAATATATAATTTTAAAAAGGAAGAAGAAACACAGACATGTCCCTGCACACACACACACACACACACACACACACACACACACACACACACACACACACACACACACACACACACACACACACACACACACACACACACACACACACACACACACACACACACACACACACCATTTGGCATTGTGGAAATATGTCTACATCACCCGTCTAATCCCAGGCTTCGCTGTCTGGGTTGTTTGTTTTTGTGTTTACTCTGGAATGTCAGACATCCGAGGACGCAGCGGAGAGGAAGGTTGAAACCGCGGAGCTCCAAAGACTCAACAAACATTATTAAATTCTAATTTGTTATAAAAGATTTGTGGAAAGTAGTGTAGTGAAACCATTCTTGCTATAAAGTCTTCATGCACTGTGGGAGTGTGTCCACTTGAAATGTAAAGTACAAATACACTTGACAACTATGAGACGCACAAACACAAGGTCTGCACATCATTCAGTGAATCTTATGAAGGAATGTTATTTCACAAAGTCATATTGTGCTGAACATGAAACTAAGTAACTGAGGAAGTGAGGGCTTAACAGGTATATAAAGAGTTGTATTAAGACAGTGATAGGGTGACTGGACCCTACTAAAGAAAAACAGCATTTCTTATGAACGCATTTCACGAGGATGACTTTATAAAAATGAATCGTAGTTTATCGATTTTCTTTAAATGTATTTGTCAAAGCCTGCATGAATTGAAACAGCTCATTTTCTTAATATATTCACGACACACTCACTAATCTTTACAAACTAGAAGATGATCATGAAAACAGGCTTTTTGAATCGAATAGCCAGAACTCCATTACTTAAGGTTTGACTGTAGAAATGCAGAGATCTTGTAAAATCATACTTTCCAGTTCATCTGTCAGAAAAGCAGCCTGACCTATTGTTTGGAAGAGAAGAGTGGGAAGGGAGAAAAAGAGGGAACAAACAGGGACAGGGTGCTGAAAGGGCTGTTAAGTCTGTGATAGATCTTTGGCTCTCAAAAAGACACGATTTCTGTAGTAACGACGGACTTTGTAGGGAATATCGCCGCAGCCTCCATGAGGGAAACATGTGTTGCTATGTGTGCATTTGAGTGTTTTTTTCTGTGTGTGTGTGTGTGTGTGTGTGTGCTGTGCACTCATTAGTGAAAAGCCTCAGTGCAGACTAGCTCCAGTTACAGTAGTAAACGCTGCCTTTGAACTTTTAATAGAGCCCTGAAACCTAACCAGGCCTTAAAAAACACAGATCTGCAGGAAAAGGGGGGAAAAAAAGAGAATGAGGTGGACATGGTTGAGAAGAAACCACACAAAATGTATGTAATGCATGAACTGAAAAGGTGAGATGAGGACCTGTATTAAAAAAACTAGATAATCTAATCATGAGCCATGAAACTGCTACTAGAATACTCTGTAGTCACAAAATGTATGGATTGGCCATTAACACTAATGGAGCACAACATTATTGGTCTATCAAGTATCTCAAAATGCTCTCTTTCTATAACTCATATTATATAGTGTACATTAAATACACACTATGCCATGAGGATCATTAGGAGCACTGCTTAGTCCGGGGGTGTCAAACTCATTTTAGTTCAGGGGCCACATTCAGCACAATTTGATCTCAAGTGGGCCGGACCAGTAAAATCACAGCATAATAACCTGTAAATAACTCCAAATGTTCCCTTTGTTTTACTGCAAAAAAGTACAAGTACATTCTGAAAATGTTCAAACTTAAATTTCTTAAGAAAAAAAGGTGCAATTTCAACAATAGTATTAGTTTATCATTTACACATGTGCATTACAACTTACAGATCACAGTGCATCTACAAAAGGCACAACACATTTTGTCACAGGTATCTGGAACAATACTTTACTTTATGATCAAAACAACTAATTTTGACACTTTGCAAAGTCATCTCGCGGGCCGGACTGGAACCTCTGGTGGGTCGGTTTTGGCCCCCGGGCCGCATGTTTGACACCCCTGGCTTGGGCCGCATGTTTGACACCCCTGGCTTAGTCCACACACACACGCACACACACACACGCACACACTAATTAAAACATGCAGACCTTTCTGAGTGTGTGTGTTTAAGTGGGTGGGTATTTATCTGGGTGGGTGTCTTGCATTGCAGAATCTTTGGGCATGCATTGCAATAAACAGATGTTGAGTCTTTATGAGGTCTTTACAACAGGTTCAGCGGTGCCCAAAGTGTTTGTGTGGCGCTGTGTGTGTGTGTGTGTGTGTGTGTGTGTGTGTGTGTGTGTGTGTGTGTGTGTGTGTGTGTGTGTGTGTGTGTGTGGCTAAGCATACATAGGCCTATATGGAAACCTCTCATCAGTGAACCATAAAAGAGGCCGCAAATGGAAATGAACAGGAAAGGTGCAGCATTCTTCCTATGCTGGGGGAATTTTAATTATTTCAATAATGCTCATAATGTCAAAATGTTGCAATAGTAACAAACAAGCTATTCTAATTCGAGCTGCAACGATTAGTCGACTGACATGGCGGTCCCCAACCTTTTTTTGCGTTTCAAGAAAATATCTTCACGGACCGGCCTTCAAAGTGTGGGGGGGGGGGTGGGGGGGTTATAAATATGACGGAATAAAACGATACGGTCGGCATAAAAACAAATATAAAGTGCATAAAAAACTCACCATTATGCTGAATTAGTGGGAGCCCTGAGCTTGTGTCTCTGCAACGAGCCGGTCCAATATAGGGGGATCAGTTCTTCACCAACAGTAAAAGGTTTCTTCTCTTAGCAATACAGTTAGTCACTAAGTGTGACGCTCTCCGTGCACTCGCATGTGTTGATGTGGTGACCATCAGTAATTGTTTATGTCCTTCTTGTTCATGTTTTTTTCTTTCAAAAAACTCCAAGGGCTTGTCTTTTAACGCCGGGTGCCGGCAAAGCCGTTATGAAGGCTTCGGTGCCTCATTTGCGAGCCTGTATTATGCAGAGCGGCGCATGAGAATCACCTGTAGCGATAAACACGTATTGAGGTGTTTATCGCTACAGGTGGACTCCTGATGTTGTCTTTTAAATGTCTCCTCATTGGGTCTTTTCCCTTTTCCAAAAAAGCTCTTTAAAGACGTTTGTTTTCCACTCATTGTTGCTTGTGGGCTTAATTTTTTTGGAAGTAAAGTATCACATGACAGACGAGTGTCTTGACATGTGTCAAGAGACACAGACGCACAGACAGATGGATCCGGTGATTTTGTCAAAATAAAATATTTTTTTATGTGCTGGGGACAGTGGTTGGGGACCACTGGACTAACCGATCATTCCATTAACAAAAACAAATAAATCATTTCAAATCAAGTCATTTTCATGCACCTCTCAATTATGGAGATTTTCTGCTTTTGAATAACTGAATAACTTTGGGTTTTGTACTGACAAAACAAGACATTTAAAGACATCCCCTTGGACTTTGAGAAAGTAGGATGGGAATGTTTACTATTTTCTGACATTTTATAGACCAAACCATTAATCAGGTAACTTAATCTAGAAAATTAAAATTATTAAAATCGATAATGCAAATGACTGTTAGTTGCAGCCCTAATTCTAATCGACATACAAAGGAAAGATGTTCCCTATGTTAAGTGTCACATCTGCATTCATCAAAAACATAAATCTTTTTTTCACGGCCAACATGTTGACATGTGGCATCAGGAAAAGCACAGGTGTCACTAATAACATAAACGATCGCTCAGCTTCCTTTAACCATCGTAAGTCATAATAGTGAGCCAGCAAGCACAATACCAATAGCACCCATAAACATAATGCATTATAAATGTAATTAGTTACACCTGTGCATTCCCTGGTATGAAATATCTGCTGATACAGAAAGGTCTATTCAGTGATGGGAGAGGAGAAGGGCTGTGGACAGGCCTGTTTATTTGACTACGAGATGTTTACAAGAGATGGTTGCTGTGGAGCAGAGCGACAGCATGAGAAAATACCTCCGATAATATACTGACATGCAGAGAGTCTTGAAAGTCTCTCAGGACCTTTGAGCATCACTCCAAAGCTAATGAGAAGTTCCACTAAGGCTGATTGCAAATGAACTATTTGATAATATCCTATCAAACAATGGCCTCCTGGAAGATTAGCCAATGAGCTAAAATAGATGCAAATAAAAAATTTAATGAAACAGTATCTAATATTTTGCTCATCTGGCCATAGGTGTCACCATGTAATGATTTGAGAGAATCACGTCATGCTATCTAATTAAAGTCAGAATCCCGTTTATAGGTCAAGTATGTCTACATATATTGACAGGTTTTTTGCAACCCTCTCAATGTACTTACACAGAAATAGACATAAAAGCTAGGAACAAGGACAACTAAGCTGGACAAATTAAGGTAGAGAGTAGACAGGACTGTGCACCAGCATGTGAAAATATATAATTATATATGTATATGTATAAAACACCAATGAATAACAATAAAATAAAATGTCTATATACAAGTTTAGGTTATTATCAAATTCCCTGCTCGTAAATTACACCCTCCCAGTGTGATATGATGTCATTCACTTTACAAGACAACCTTATTTCCAGCTATGACTCTAATTTTTAGAGATGGCTAAATAACGCTGTACTTAATAATTCATTTTTAACCTCTTGTTTTTCATTCATTTTGCAATTTTCCCAGAAAATCCAACTTGATTAACAAACCATCCAGTACATTCACAAATGGCAACAGTACACCAGCTGTCTTCAACTAGTGGCTACTGAGCGAGGGGCATGGCCACCATTGAGGACACGGAGGCCATATCCTCAATAATTACTTCCTAGAGGTAACATTCTACAATTAAAAACATTGACATGGTGGGTATTTCATTAGCTGATTCCAGTATTGTTAGGCTGAGAATATTTAGATTTGCTACTTTTAGGCCAACAAAAATAATAAAACCCTACGAAACATCATTTATACCTTCATGTTGAGAAATATAATATAGAGAAAGTATCAATTAGCAGTTAACTGAATACAAAACATAAGAAATACAATTAATGCATTCTTTTAATTGTCAGAGTGTTGAGAAATGTCTAAACTTCTGAGTGCGGCCATGACTACAGCTGCAGCAGGAGTTAAAGCTCCTCAGCACCTGGGCAGGTGCTTTCATTCACCACCCCCTCCTGCATGCATTAGGCCAAACAAAGCTAGGCATCATCATCTTTTGTGCAACATGTCCTTTCATAGAAAAAACACAACCCATCTCGATGCAGGTCATAGTGTAGATGTGTTATGACCCTGTTTACGCTCATGCTAAAATTACACAGCTGTTAAGACTTTCACTTTTTGTTAAAGCTACGAAAGCCAAATACGTAAAACATCAACATAACATCATGATGGAGGGAATTGTTCTTTTTCATCTTACTAATGACCAAGAATTTGCAGCTTGAGCTGTGAGTTGACGTTTAGTTCAGAGCACCTCCTGCGGCTGGAACAATGATAACCACCTGAACCTATTGTTAAACAGAGCCGAACGCTGTTGGTTTTATAACCAATAAAACTGTTCATCGGAAGAGTCTGGAAACGTAAACAATGAAAATCTCCATTTATTGTGTTTTCTCATTCTATCAGCATCTGTTTTTAACAGGGAAGGAGATTTGTGCAGGGAAATAAAAAATGAAACTTGACTTTTTTTTCCCTTTCACAATAAAGTCCTTGACAGATGACAGCTGCGGACACACAGAGTGCACGCTGCATGTTTTATCGCCTTCACCCATAAATAAAAAAGGCACAGTGGAAGAAATATAGTCAAAATATATAATTTATGGCAATGGGCACGGGAAGGGAGTCTGGAGATTTCTTGGACAATATGAAAATAAAATGGCAATAAAACTGCACGGGCCTTGATTGTGGTCTATGGAGAGACATGGAGGGCCTCCAACACAGCTAACTTTATTACTTCATCTGAGAGAGCGAGAGAGACATCAACAGATTCAGAGACGATTACAGTCAAATCTTTTTCCCCAAGTAGCCACAGTCTCCATCTAAGGACCCCCAGACCCTTTTTTTACCCAACAACCAGGGACACAATGGAGAGCAAAGCCTATTTAATTCACTTTTCCCAGGGGGGGGGTTTTCAGGCCACCGTCCTTTTTTCTTTGGTTTACATAAATTTTAACAACATAATTTCATGGCAAGCACAGTAAGTACTATTAAACGGGTGGTAGGTTTATAAACATTGAAAGAGGGGGGAATTAATGCTTTTAGGAGTAAAATGGATTCTTGTTTATGTAAGTGGTTGGTAACATTATAAAGATCACCAACTAAACAAATAATTTACAGCCATTTTCATTTACCGCAAAATCACAGCACCCAACTATGTTTATCTAGGCATTTAGAATGATTGTGAGAGAGACATCTTTCTGGTGAGAGGAGGGAGAGTGAGAGAGACAACAGAGCGCCAAGAGATACAATTCTGAGGTGGTTAGAGCAGCAGATAGCGAGGAGATGGGTGAAAACGGTCTACAAGGAAAATGCTCTGGACTTTCGTGGAGTTTTAACAGTGAAGGGACTCTTCTCTTCCTAATTCTCTCATATGAAAATAGACTTTTGTAGGTTGCTGCATCTCTCTTGGCTGGAGCTGTGCATCAGATCTAGAGTTTCACAAAGCATACCGGGGGACCGGCGAAACCGGAGACAATAACAACAAATACGGCCTTGTATTTTTAGGTTGTGATTATAAAGCCCGTTTCACAGTTTAATATTCCAGGGAAACCAAACACACTTTGTTGTTTAAAGAAACCAGCGGCCAGAATTGGATAAAATCTTTGCGGTTCCCAAATGTCTTTGAAAAATGACGGCAAATAATAGGTCTACAGTATATGGAGACAGCAGATCTCCAAACTACTGACAGATTAATGAAATACATTGGGCACACACATGAAAAGTAATATTTGCTTCACTAACTAAAAACAAACTGAAACTAACAAACTGTTCCTTTTGTATTAGGATTAATACTATATCCTTTAGTAGATTGCTGTTATCACTATTACTTCATTGCTTAGGCCTTAAAAAAAGTCAGGTCACTAATCATTAAACACTATAATAAAATATTTAAACTAACTGAGAATATAATCAAACATTACCAACTAATCCATGTATGTCTATGTATGCAAGTAGCCTAAATGATAATCACAATACGATACACTGTAAGCCAAATAAAATTATTATTATTATTAGTCTCCTCTTCCAAGTACCAGAATAATTTAACTATCTGATAGTTAATCATTAATCTTACAAAGTGTATAACTTAAATAATACAACAAGTTACTTTAAAAAGATCTACACTCTTAGATTGAACTATGCCAGTATGTTGTACTTTGTTGCCATCTACTGACCAAACAGCGATACTGACACCCCCAAATGATACTGCCAATACATTCTGTACTGCATTATTTCCCCCTCTTTGACTGTCAAGAGTTACAGAAATATGTTTAAATTCATAACAGGTGCTGCTATAAAATACACAATATCATGTGAGCTGATGATACACCAATACAAGTAAACTCTTGATATATAACTGTACAAAGATGGATTTACATCTCATTCACACAGACACTCCACACCGATGCAAAGCGCTGGTCTGACCATCAGGAGCATTTTGGGGTACAGTACCTTGCACATGGACACTTCAACATGTGGACAGGAGAAGCTGGGGATTGAACTGCCAACCCTGGACCACCCACATAACCTCCTAAACCACAGCCACGCCAGTTCTCTACTCTTCAAAGTTTGACAGTTACCCTTTATAAACGTTAATGGTCAATATTTTATTTAGGAACTAATATGTATTAATGGTACATCCCTCTCAGGATTGTGTCAGGGATCCAAAACACAATTATTCATTAGACTTTTATGAGAAAAATAAGCTTGTATAGTGCATTATTGGATGTTGCTATCCTCTGAAAATGTTCTTTTAGGGCGTGTTTTCCTGAAGTGCAGAAAAGTATTTGCTTTCAAGTGTAGCATGCTTGTGGTATAATACTAATGAAACACCTTGAGCAGACAGTCCTTTATGGGCTCAAACTTTTTCTTTTTCTACCATACATCCTCTCAATTTCAACAAAAAACCCAGTGTTGATATAAAGAAGAATTATATTATTACCTTAGAACTTCTAAGAGCTTCTATTTATTAGTTACACTTGTGGTTTAGCGGCTAGTACATTTCAAAATGACTGCCGTGAAAGGGTTCTGTATACTGTACTTTAGCTGGTGTTATTAGTATGTGTTTAAAGCAGGAATAGCTACCTACCTGCTGCACATGCTTGTCAGTCTCCCATGCCTTCGACCAATTATGCTAAACTAGCAGATGGGAAAGAACGTTAAAAACAAAAGTTGGGTACCAAGACTTTTAAATTAACCAATGAAGTCAATAAATATTTATTAAAAAGTCAGAATTACCTGAAATGTCATGTTTATGGTCGGAGGGAAGATGTTTCAGCAATGGCGGAACTATGTTTAAACCTTCGGTTCAAACTTGGGTCACTTTGTTTGTTATTCTTGTTTTGTTATTAGCATTGGCTGCAATGCTAAGCCTCCGCAAACAAAATCAGAAATGTAATAATTCCGACAGGTGCTGCCTGGTTAAAACGCAAACAATGTGAAAAAAACAAAATTCTGCCCTGGGCTGACGTAGTTAAAGCTAGATATTTAATTAGGCATTTTCTGACCGTATGTTGACGAGCGTGGCGCGAGTGTTTCACGCATGCGTCATGTTTACTCATCAGGAGAACAAATCACAGGTGTGATGAAGGGAGACCTGCATCACGTGATCATCACAAACAATAATAATGGCATTACAGCATTAGACCTGACCTTTTACAAATCGCAATAAATATATATCTATAAACTTCCAACATAGATCAAATACATATTCAGAGGCCATATATGAAGGCTACCACAGTGTAAATTAATTAATAATAAATACACGTCATCCAAAAACATACAAATGTAATCCAAAAAAAGGAACATTTAATAATATAACGTATATTTGTTTTTAATATAAATACATTTCAAAAAATCCAAGATAGAACAAAAATGAATTAAACTAAGGAACATGTTAAACAATAAAGAATAAATATTGCCTACAAATCCCAACGTGCATTTCGCCTGTTACCATAGCAGCGGGAAGTTGGTTTGTGTCTGCCGTCATGGACAGTCAGAGCCGAGTGTTTGCTGCGATCCTACCGGCTGCTGGTCGAGAAACCACCAGTAATGAAAAAGAGCAGGGGCTCGAAGTGCGAGCTAATTGGGCACGGGAGGTTCAGGTCACGGGAAAAGCCGAGGTTCGTTGCCCGGCGGACCGAGTGTCGGTGCGGGTCAACGTGGGCAACAGCAAAGAGTCCGTCAACGAGGCGACCAACAGCGTTTCACGGCGACTTGAATACATTTTACAAGCTGTCAGGTGAAACATACACATTCAACACTATAACGTAGTATGCCAGTAGTTCAAAGTGAAGCAATAAACTGTAAGGCAAGCTAGTTAGCTAACGTTAATGCTGTAACGTCTGTAACAGTTGATAAGCTTAAGTTGTAGTAAAGGAAGTTCTATCCATTGAACAAGCAGCCGCGTTAGAAGTAGCCGAAGGTGGATTTGAAGGATCATATTTCCCTCCGAAATATGTTGGAATATAAGTATAAAGAAGCAATAAATGAACTCGTGTTAACTATCTCGAAATTGTACTTGGTACATAATTACTTTCCACAATTGGTAGTAACACTACTTAGTCATGGGTTTCCACCTCTAATTGATGGCTAGTAGTAGGAGTAGTGCACAGGTACTACCATAAAGTAATAGTTGTAAATGATCATTCAATAATTGAAGATGTATGGAAGGCTAATGGGCTGGCAATCAAGGTAGTGTTTCTAATTACATGTATGCTTACTGTGAAATGTAGATTGTTTTAAGCATGTTTGGTACATTAGCTCATGTAATCTTGTTCTCTTAAAGTACACCTTCATTGCTGTGAATTTAATCATTTGTTATTCATTCGTTCTGCTTAGACAACATGGTGTCAGTGACAAAGACACCTCAGTGAGGCGGTTTCTCCACCGAGAGGCAGACCAGTATCACATGGATGCAGAGGTGGATTATTTAGACAAACACTAATGAAATGTGTCATGATGCCTGTGTGTTGTTGTTGTTGTTGTTGTTGTTGTTGTATATGATATTCTAACCAAATGTTCCCACAGGTCATGGTCACTTTCTCAGATTTTGATAAGATGGAGTTAGTGTGTAGTGTCCTGCTGGAGAAGCTGGACAAGAGTGTTTGTGTGGGAATGCCACAGTTCTACCACAGTGCTGACAACCTGAGTCAAATGAGGTATAGAACAAACTCACCTCACCTGCATTGTAATATCTATAGATCTGTATAGATAGACTTCTCCTTATTTTGCAGCAATTGCAAAATTGCAGCAATTGTAACTAAGGTGTGTTTGTCTGTTCTCTAGGCGTGTAGGCATGCGTGTCAGCAGTTGAAAATGCTCAGCAGATAGCCTTTGACGTCAGTCAAGTCCTCGGGCAAACTCTGGGACCCCCTCTTCAGGTCAGAGAGGAGGAAGCAAGGGAGTGGAGGAATGAGGATGAGGAGGATGGTGGCAGATGCCAAGATTCTGCACCCCTTCCTCACCTTCCCCATATCAATTGCCTCCTCACGGGTGTCTGTCTCCTTCAGCCTCAGAGACAGAAGCAGGAAAAAACTCTAAAGACATCTGTCAATGACTCATGAAACCAAAGAGCTGATGGTCACAGTTTATAGTCTTTTATTACTTCGTTGTAATGGCTGAATAGAAGTGCAGTTTTTAAAGTTTTTCTTTATACCTCAGCCAACACTGTCTTGTAAACAAAAAACAGATTTTAAAGCATCATTTCAAGCATTTGCAGTTATCATTTAACTTAAAATCAGGCCAACATTAAATTAAATGTTTTTTATCTGTTTTGTTCTAATTTTGGCACATCAAATTAAAACACTTTATATTTATACATCTCAAAGAAATAAAAGGTAAATAACATTTCATAAATGAGTCCCAGAGTTACTAAAAATCCAAAAAGACACCCTTACATCAAAAAAAGGGGGGATTTTAAAATTGTCCTTGATCTGCTCAAATGGCGGGCTTCCACTCACTTCAGCAATGATTGACAGATTCCAGTAGATATCTTAGGAAAAAAAGAACTTGAGACAAAATAGAGAGGTCTCTCAGATACCTTTGGAAAGTCAGAAGCACACACATAGAAAGCAATAGCCATGCTTCCTCTGGTGATTTTAGCATTGCATATATCGTGTTACCTATATGATCCCACACACAGCCGAGCAGTCAGGGGTCCTCCATCCCGTCCTCGGGGAAGAGCTCTCTGAGCCAGGGCTGCATGACAAACCGCTCCCCATCAAAATGTGTGAAGTAATTTTCCAAGGTGGGAATGTCCGGCTAGAAACATCCAACAGTGAGTTCAAGATGTATTCAATGTGTGTGATTGTGGGTGTTTATATGCTGTGATTTTCCAGTACATACCCTCATCCCAGTGATTCGTTCCAGTTTTGTTTGAGGCAAGTATGCAATGAACAGAGAGGAGGCGCCAGGCCCACTGAACAGCACTTTATAATGAGGCGTCTTCTCTGCTTTGGGGCCCTGCATGCACATACACAAAGTCACATAACTACTTTCCAACACTTATTTAAATTATAAGATGTCCATGTCAACACCGATTTTGTCAAACTGAAAGTCAAGTAAAGGATTTTCAAAGAGCTGCTGACCTGATAACCAGAATACATTCTGTCGACCCACTGTGGAGGGGCTCGCAGCTCAGAGTCCCAGCTCACCACCACCCCCACCATGTGGCCCTTACTCTCCATCACCACCTCTCCAACACGCAGGAACACATACGGAGGTCGAGGGCTGCGCACTTTCTTGGAAGCTGCAGTGATGACGAACAACAAGAGAATCCTGTGAGGCAATTTTAACACATTTAACCAAATTGAACTTACAGGTTATTCTAACTTTTCTTTTGAACATGGAAGCACAAAATAGCACTCCCTCGCAACAGGCTCCAGATGATCAACCTTAGACTATTTCTAAATATATCCACTGATTAAAAAAAGAAAAAACGTTCCAAATATATAGTATATGTATACAGATACAAACCTCCAAAGAATTCCAGGTCATTGTCAAAAAGCATGGTCTCTATGGCAAGAGACTCTTTTAACTCATCCTCTCCCAAGCCAACCCAAGACCTTCAGAAAGCACATATTGTTAGTCTGGACATACAAGTGAGTAGTCTGTGTGCGTTTCACTATTGCGACAAAAACTAACAATATAAATCACTTTTTAAGATCCTGGGGATAGGATTGTAAAGGAAAATGCAAATGAATATACATTATAGTCTTTGGGATATGTCTGAGTCTTAATTGATCAGTCATGTTGTAATTGCAAACCTCCCATACTCACTTGACTCTGGACATCTGCTGTTCTGCCCAGTCCATCCATGCAGTGCCATTGAGGTAAGATAATCTCCAATCTTTCCAGATTCTAAGCAACCTGGAACACCATGGTCATTGATTAATTATAGACACAAACACCAGATAAGTCCCATTGGGATGCACTAGCTTCACTATATTTCAATTTCTAGGGACATTTACATATGAACAAACTTGAAGGACATTTATTTAATTTCAAACACTTTTCCCTGCGCCACATACTTTTGTTGCCCCACACAAAGTGGATACAACACTGACGCACACTTTACGCACAGATGGATCCTACCGTGTGCTCGCGTGGTAGCGCTGCGTCACCGTGGTGCTGCTCCAGCGGGAGATGAAGTACTGCGCAGGCACAGCGGAGAGCAGCAGCACGAGCTGCAGCATCGCGGGGGCCGTGAGCTGAGGCATGTCTGCGCAGCTGCCTGTCACCACCTGGACACAGAAACGCGCATCAGGTGGATGTGGCAGGTATATGGGACCCACACATTTGTCCATAATTGACGTGTAAGCCATGTGTTTAAGATAAACCACACCAAGGAACCTTTACGTTTCGTTACAGTGAACTGACATTTTCTGTAGTTGTGTTATTGGCGGGCATATGGTTCAACTTCAAATTATGGGAAGTAAAACATTGATAAACGACATATGCCGCTTCAGAGACTTCCGATGAATTCCAAGTGTAAAAACGTAATTGTCAAAACTCGCCACTATTAGTAATAATGACTCTTACCTCGTATTAAAATCCGGCCTTTTCTCCAACTATCTGCCAAACATTGCGTCTGCGAGAAGCTGTTTGCCCATGGAAACCGGAACAGTGACGCGGTTTCACTTCTGTTTTATTTACATAAACTCTTGCCTATGTCGTTATTACCACCTGTGTGTATATTTACATTTCTCGTCAACATTGCTAAACAGGTAGTCTGCCCAATTGCCGCAGCCCACGGAGGAACCGGCGGACCTTTAGCGGCTCGCCACGTCATGAAGAGCCGAGCTCGTGAGGCGTGATCTCCGGGCGGGGAACTGGTTTTCCCGCAGTTACGCTTTAGCAACGCAAGGTGGGAGAGTTGTCGTGTATACAACAGTCTGTCGGATTCAACTGATCTGTTAAACTTCTATAGTTTTACTTTAGACTAGAGAGAAGAAACAAATTACCCAGAAAAAAACACAAATGCTTTTATTTTGAAAAAGACCCCACAGACTGTAACTTGAACCCTTAATGTGGTGAATAATATGAATTTAGGTATTTTAAAAAACGATGGATATGTGAGGGTTATAAATAGCACAATCAACAACAGGAAGGAAAGTGGATATGGAAACACAACTGTTTATTTACTTAAAATATTGGTATGAACTAACAGGACAGCAGTACTCCCCTACACATACATTCTAGCTTTAAATGCTTCTTTTTTGCATTAATTCCTTTTATATATAAAAAGTATCCAAACTAACAAAGACATCCTCTTCGATCAGTTCACGTGAATCAGACGCCCCCCTTTTCCCCATTCTGTCCTTTCCCGTCCCATGTCTCCATAAAACTTAATTAAACATCCCAAAAAGCTTCCCGGTGGCTCACATGCAGCCACTTCATACACACACACACACACACACACACACTGTGACCTTCAAACCTCTGACTAAACTCTGTGATGTCCAATCAGAGGCTATAAACAGCACAACTTTGCCCCACATTAGCACAGGCCCGTGGTAAATGTGTTTGTACATGAGCTCCAAAATGCAGTCAGTCAGCAATTTAAAACTTCTCAAAAAAGATCCATTTAAGTTATAATCCAAGTGGGAATGAGTGGATACACCAATCCTTATAGTTTTAAACCAGTGACTTGCTTTTAAAGCCCCTTTGAAATTATATAGGGGAGTACATTATTACTAACATGGTTAAGGTGACCAGCAATACTGAATCAGATCTTTTACTTTGACAGATTTGATAAATACAGGTAGAGTGGGTGATCTGATGAACGAGTTAAATATCTACTTGTGTGTGTGATGACTGCATTCCCACTTTGACTGTATTTCAATGGAAAATCAGAGGGGAAATAAAACACCTCCCTGCTGATCCCATATTATTAAAGGAATACTTCACCCCCAAAAATGACTATTTGTATATGAATTACTCACCCTGTGCTACTTTGAATTCTTGAAGAAAACGGCGTTTTTCTCAGATGCTTCCACGGTGAATAAAAATAATCAAAATACGGCGAAAATGCTTGATGAATGGAAGTAAATGGGGGCCGCATTTAACAACAGCAAAAGTGAGACTGTTTATTGCAAAAGTGTTTTAAATAGTCAGGTTTTAGTAAAGCAAATGATGTGTTTGGGAAGTAGTGAGCATACGACCGGATAAATGAGACTTAGATTATACTACAGTTATGTGAGAGTTTGTAAACAGATGTTTTGATATCGTTTTGCTTTTTATAAACGCTGTTTTTTTCGTTCAACGTAGAGGCACGCAAGTTTCAAGGTAACGCAAGGTGAGTAACAAATGGTCATTTTGGGGGTGAAGTATTCCTTAAACTGGGTATACAATGGCAGCAGGGCAAGAGCAAGGTTAGCCACTAATGGTTCCTGATTAAAAATTAGCACATCTACGCAAAATCCGGCAAACATTTTGGATTTGAAGTACTGTGTTTTTTCTGTTGGCTCGTGTATGTTTGAGCTGATACCTACAGTTTGAGAAACCTAGGTCTAAAATCTTCTTTCCACACTCTGCTCATGATAATCTGTGCATATATGTAAATATGATTATTTGCAATTTGAGATCCAAAACCTTTATGTGCCCACGAAGAGTTTCTTTGCCTACAAAAGATATAGTTTTGTGGGCAAAGATCATCAGCTTCCTATCATTAATGCAAATCCCAACAATAATATGTATTCTCATGCCAACAGTCATTTGTGGAGGAATCTGGAATAAAACTCTTCATATACACAATATAAACACATCTTTTGTGAAGTAAATATACGCCAGACTGAGTGAAAAGTATCCTGGAATAAGTGCGACAGAGTATAAAACACCATTCTAACTCCACAGATCTAGCCACTGAAACATCGTCCTGTATGGCAGGGACACAGAAAACACGTTATATGTGAAAATCTCACCGTGGAGACAGAAAGTAAAACACATTGAAAAGCCAGGTTCTAAAACTTCAGTGCGGAAAAGACAGAATTTGGCGTTGAGAAATCCATAACAAAAAAAACCCCCAACGCAAAACAGATGAGATATATGTTCAATAATAGGTGACAAAAATAGTTATGAAAGGAACCCGGCGTGTATAGATGCTACCGTCCAGTTCTCCCCAGTCAAACCAACACCCGCGGCTGATTTTGCCATTTTTGAGCTGGGGTCAAAACAGATATGTCAAAACTGGAGGTCGTCATCTTTACAAACTCAGTCCATTGGTTGTGTGTACAGAGAGAGAGAGAGCAACATAATATGTTTGTCTCCAGTCATTGTTTTTCCTCTCTTTTATTAAATAAGCCTGTCAGGTCCACAAAGTCCAGTCTTCTGAAGCCAGCAACAAGCAGAACCAGGAAGTCCAAAATATGAAAGAAAAAAAGGCCCCAAAAGCAGAAACCGAGGATTCAATATGCCAGAGTAGCGAAGGCACACAATCAGAAAGATGAAAATAAGACTTTCTCTCTCTTTCTCTCGGCTTTCCGTCCAAGCCCGATCCAGTTTGATCTGGCTCGATCCTGTTTGCTCCAGGCATGACAAAGTGCTAGAACATGCGAGACAGAATTGTGTGTGGATGTGTGTGTGCATGTGTGTGGTCACCTTAGAAACATATCAACATTTTAAAAGTTCCATTTGTTAACAATTTTTAAATACACTGGGTTACTCCCTCCCTACGACTGCATTGATAACCGGTCTGTGGTAAGTGCATCTCAAAGCTAAGTCACCCCAAAGCTGTACCTGCACTGGCTGTACCTTCGGTATAAACTGACGGTTGGATATAGGATAATATATTGACATGGATAATGGTTTTACAACAACAGTAAAGTCTTTTTTTCAACTGCTATAAATACATTTCTTTGAGAGGTTTCACAACGATCAAACTGTATGCCACTGTTTGCACGCTGAAAGTGAATGACGCGCTCAGTTGTGTTATAAAAACACACACATACACACATACAGGCACATGTACTTTGCAGGGCATAAGCCAAGCACGCTTACACACACACACACACACACACACACACACACACACACACCAAAGACATAAAGGCACAAGGTATTGCTAATGTTGAGGACGCTTTGAAACATGAACTATCGAGACATATAAATGACCCCTTTCATCCTTTTTCTCCTCCTCACAGTAAAAACAGCTTCTAGAAACAAAAGAGATGCTTTTTCTTTCTAATTAACATGCAAAAAAGAAGACACACACACACACACACAAACATCAACAGTAAACAAAACCTACAGATCTACAGTACCAACAAAGGTACACCATTTGGTATTTTAGCGCAGACGGACACGCTCAGGTCAGCCGATGTGTAAGACTTTCGAAACAGAGAGCCGATCATCACGTACAAATCTTAGAAAAGGGGGGGGGGGGGGGCTTTTGTATAAAAAAAGAGCGGGAACAATGAAGTGGAGGGAGGGGGCAAAAGACGTTGTCAGGCCAGCGGTCTGTGATCCATCACTAACAATCTCAGTGGGAGTCTTTGACCTACCCACACACAAAATTGTAAGAATGACATAATATACATCCAGCTCTCCTCGTGATCTTTTCACGTACTAAAACTGTTCAACTACTGTTTTGCCCGGTCTGACACCAACAGTGTTTAAGGGCAGACGGAGGTGAAGAGTGGTTCACTGGACAGGAACGAGACCACCAGCAGCGGAGTCAGTGAGCTCCTGTGGGATCCAACATGGACCAATAATGCAGGAGGAGTTGGAACAAAATGAACATGCGTTGTCAGAGAGCCATCGCTTCAGCGGAGCGATGTGCTTACTGAGCCGACAGGGAGGAGGAGTGGACAGATAAGTGCGCTGTTGTGCGTCTCCGTCGCCGCGGCTTTGAATAGCAGCAGCTGGACTAGCAGCTCCCCAGACGTACACGCACATACACACGGATGCATACAACACCAAGCACGACTTCCTCAACTCAGCCCCCGACTCCTCCGACGTGAGAAATCTCAGGCAGATTCCTCTGTTGTCGTTACCAGCCTATAAGGTTGGCTTTGGCCTTTTCTGTCAGCTTGCGGACACGGCCCTTTGAGGAAGTGCCGAAGGTGATAGACGAGTCCTCAAACAGCAGCTGCCTCTGCTCCTCCTCAGAGTCCTCCTCCACGTACCAGGCGGACCGCCGCCCCTGGTTACGCGTGCGCATTGACCCGCTTGCCTCGTCCCCTTCCTCCTCCGGTGGAGACTCTTGCCGCTTAGGTCGTTGAGAGGCAGCCTGCGGAGGAGACGTGACCTCCTCGTTGGCTCTCCTGCTGCTCCTCCTCAGCACCGAGGGCTCAGGCGATTCAGGAGTCACATCCTCGGGGGGAGTGGCTTCATCAGATGTTACTGCTCGGGGTCGACCGCGCCGTCTAGGGGTCGATGGCGTGCCAGAGTCCGACAGCACGGATGTTTCCTGAGCGGAAGACGTCCCGCCTTCGTCCCCCGTCGATTGGTCGATCTCATCGTCAGGGGTGGAGCTCCTGCGGTTACCGCTCCTTCCCCTCTCCTCTAACTCCTGCTTGCTCTTCCTGCCTCTCTTCTTGCCAGGAGGGCGACCTCGGGGTCTGGAAGGGCTCCCCGGAGTCGTGACTTCTGGACTCACTGCTGGCTCCGCTTTGGATTTGCGCCCCCTCCTCGCCACTCCCAGCGTCACATGACTACTGTGGCCATTCAAGTGGACTGTGGTCTGAGATGAAGGGCTGGCAGGAGAACCTTCATTTACAGGACAAAAGAAAATATCAGTGGCAGGCAGGTGACATTAAATGTGCATCTTATGATTTGAATCATAAACCTAGGCATCACGCGGTCACTTCTTTGTGACACTGTCTCTTACCAGGTGTGTGCCGTACAGGAGTCCTGAGTTTCCTCCGGGTGCTTCCTCCACTGCTACCTTCCGCGGATGGAGAGGGTGTCACCTTTTCAGGAGCCGATGGCGTTGAAGCTGACACGGAGTTGTGAGCCCTCAGTGAGCGAGTAGACTCTGACGATGCAGAGAAGTTAATTGTGTAACATCTTACATGTGGTGAATTCTTGATAATAAACGTTGCTTTTTCTTGTCAAGAGTTAAATAAGAAAATAGATGCCACTCTCATGCCTGTATGTTAAATATGAAGCCAGCAGCTGGTTAGCTTAGCATAAGGAATAGCGCACACAATAGGGAACACAGCTAGCCTACCAGCACCTTTTAAAGCGTACTAATAACATTTGTGATATCTTGTTGCGGTCTTACAGGGGACTGTGTCTTAGCTAGGTGCATTAACTTCCTGGAGTCTCGGTGTCACTGTGAGATTGCCATGCAGCTTAGCTAGCTTCATATTTGGCGTACCAACATAAGAGTGCTATCATCGAATTAGTGAGAAAGCAAATAAACGTATTTCCCAAAATGTCAAACTTTACTTTTAAAACTGCTAATTGCTTAATTCCTACTCTAAGTGTGAATGTACATGTGTTATGTGGTCTCACCTGCTGCGCTATGTGTGCTGCTTGTGGCATTTTGTGAGGAGAGTGGTGAGTGTGTAGAATGGCGCGCCGCACTCCGTGTACGCCCTGCAGCAGGCGTGTCTGCCTTCCCGTTGACCAGCTGAGGGGGCTGTTTGACGGGGATGCTCTGTCTCAGAGAGGAGGTCCGCGAAGGAGGCGGCGACGGCTCCTTTTTGCCGGTCACCCTGGATGATACGCGTCTCTTCCTCTCTGGACTAGAGGCAGGATGAGAGAACAATGATATAAGAAGATCAAACCTACCTAATGCACAGAGACCCAAACCTCCCATAAAATGTCCCTCCTTCTACCTGGATGCGGTGCTGCTTGCTGGAGATTCGCTCCTCCTCCTCCTCCGCTTCATGGCGTGCCGTGTCTGTCTGTCCGGCACGGGTCGTGTCTGTCTGTCTGTGCCCTGCCTGGTCAGTTTATCCGTCAGGCCGTGGATGGCCTTATAGTCGGCCAGGATGGAGCTGACGTGCTCCTCAAACAGTGCAGAGAGCCTCAGACTCATACTGTAGATCTGGAGACACGATAAAGAAATCATTTCATGTACTCTTTCTCTTAATGCACCCTGGTTTAACGGACTGTGTGTGTGTGTGTGTGTGTGTGTGTGTGTGTGTCTCACCCGAGACTTCTTACTGGGCGTGTAAGCTTTGGAATTGCTGAAAATGAGCCGGACATCTTTGCAGAGCTTAATGGGAGATTGGTACTTTCCTTCTTTGAGCGTGTTGAGGACGGTGGCAAAGTCCATTGGTGAGTCAACTATTTGCAGGTAGTCCTGAGTAAAGCAGAGGCAAGTTGGGATATTTCAATTACAGTTTCAAAAGATGAGAACCGAATAAGAAGTGGAGGAGACGAAGTTGGAGTAAGCGAGGGAGTGACGGAATAAGAGATTTGAGGTTTTACTTTTGAGTGGACTGGGAAACAAAGTGAAACCAAAAGCAAAAAAGAATTCCACCCTTCCTCTGCTAACAAGAGAAGTAGCCCACTGAAACCGAGTCTGCTCACATTGTTCCTCCTTCACAACTTAAACATCTGTTAGATTTGGTGCTTCATTTCAGATGCTGAATGGAGACCAAACAATCCCTTCGCTTCAAATACCACTCCTTGTGTAAATGAATTATAGCCACTTGTGCCCCAGGCTGACTGTATGGCAACATTCAAGGACCAAAAAGAAGGTAACTGAAAATGCAAATTAATCTGAGCCCAGTGGAAATACCCAATGAGATAAACTAGGATCACATAAAGAAAGAAAGAAAGAAAGTACAGAGTTGTTGCACACGTACGGGGTATTCCAGTAGGTCCACAGGTTCTCTGAAGGGCTCCGAGTCTTCACACTGAAAGATGAGATCCAGCAGCTCCTTACAGCGTCCCTTCCACGCATGAGGGTCGAACGAAGGAGGTCGGGTTCGCAGTTGGCGCTGCGTGGGTCGCCGACCCTACACAAGAAAAAAAAGGAGAGTAAATGAAGTGACTTTACAAGCTGGTACAAAACAGCCTCTTCTTTAAACGCTGGATTACGGGACAGCGGAGCAACTTCTTTAGCGTTATATAATGGCGATTAGGGTTCAGTATGTTCTTCTTTAACGTCTAATGTTGAATGGGAACACACAGTGCTGTCAGATATGTTACCTTATTGTTTCGCGTGGATGTTCCAGGAGTATTAGTATCTTCATCCTCCTCCTCATCATCCTAAATAGATAGGAAAAAATAGGAATGAAATGAAAGGTCATTTACAGTATATTGTCTAAAGTTCATGTACCACAGGCTGCTTGGCAACAGAATATTTCTGCCTTTCAGGACTAACGCAACATAACTTTCATGTGGAGTCTGAGAGAATCAGATTATTGTAAATACTGTTTATGACAGCAGCCTTTTTAAATCAAATGCAATACAGTAGATACAGTAGAGTGCTGCAGGGAGGATTTATTTGTGTAGGCCAACACGACAGTTAGCATCGCCCTGGTTCCCTCGATAAAAAGTAAATGGGATTTCTCCATTGGATTTTGGATTAGTGCAACAAAAATAAACTCTGTGGCAAATGCAATCGAGAGAAGTAAAAAGCTAACGTTAGGCTATAAACAAACTGCACCAGGGACTTGTGGTGACTTCATCGTCACTTGTAATGTGATTTTGCGACCATCAAACAAAACTACAATTGGAAAATATTATAAATAGAAAATTCTACAAGTTGGAAAGTTTGAGTTATAAACACAAGTGTTTAAATACGGACTATTGATTGTGTTTAATGTTCATGACAACCTCTGAAGTCTCATTTAGCCACTTGTTAGCAACCACCTTTTTTAAAGACACATAAAAGCTTCAAAATCCACCCCTGGGGTATTTACTGCTGTATTTGATGTTGTCTCTTAAGCTTGTGTTAACCACAGACCTAATTACAGGCATCTAACCAAAAACACAGTAACTTTGAGAGAGGGGGACCGGAAGTGCAAAAATGCTGACAGGTTTTAAGATGTATTCCTGCAGCACTATATATCAAATTCACAGCATATGTAAGGAATATTAGCCATCAATTAGAAGGTTAAAAAGCAACGTGTTCAGGACATTGCAGTGTAAACATGTAAACATATGCAAACGCACCTCATCCTCAGAGTCAGAGAAGGTAGCCTTCTTCATAGTTTTATGAAGGGGCATGATATCTGTCATATTTTGGTCCCTGAAGAAGAAAAAAGGAAAGAGCAGAAATAACTAAGTGGAAACATGTCAAATCATTTCGATTCTTATGGAGAAGTTCTGATTTCTTTCATGACTTTAAGAAAAGCACCTGAAGTGGTTAATAGATGCTACATTATTTTCCCTCTAAAACAACATAAATGCTTCGGAATGAATGGCACGGTACTCACTTGATGAACTGCAGCATGAGGTCAGAGACAAACTTGGCGGTAGTGACGATGAAAGATCCGGGCTCATTGAATGCTTGAGCGTTGTGTTCGATGTAACGAACCTCCCACATCAGAGAGGACAGTCGTCTGAAAAGGAAACATAAGAGTGTGAAGTGTGTATTTCATTCTCTCTCTCTCACACACACACACAACACACACTGTATGTAGCTGATGTGAGGTACCTGTAGAAGCGGTTCACCAGCCTCTCCCGTATGGTGCTGAGGTCAGTGACGTAGGCCACCACCGTGCAGTATGTGGGGTAAGCTGGGAGGTCCACTGGAAAGGAGAAGGGCGCTGCTACATCTGATGGTGGAAGGTTTGGTCGGTGGATGAAAGGGGAGAGAACACAAAAGGAAGAGAGGATTATTGACTGGCATACAACACACTGTAACAGACGAGCATTGACAGTGTTCGTACAGCTCAAATCTAAGCACTATCGAAGTACCAAAACCAAACCTTCACAGACTCTCGAAGCCTTTATCATCACATCTAAATTGTTACTATAAATGCAACTCTGCTTTTGGTAATACACAAAAAAGTGGATATCTTGTCTATATAATCCATTTTACTTGGACTACATAAATATCCGACAGGAAATAAAACAGCTTGAACCGTTGTCTGTTTGTTGCTGTTCTATTATCATATTGTTTTACATTTAAATACACTCCCTGTATTTATATCTACACTAGTTGCAGTTACATGTTTCTATTGCTGCACTTCATGTTTGTTGTTGCACTATAAGTCTGTACCTTGTCTTTAAGTATGTTGTTGTTTGCATCTTATCCACCAAGGAATCACAACTTCTTCCCTCTACTGTACTGCACTACTGTACTGCACTGTGTGTAGATGGATGACAATAAAGGCTCTATTATCTCTTATGTGTCTCCTTCAAAACAAATAACCTGCATGTTCTAACATCAAAGATCACCTCACACCTTTATCCCCTTTTTAAAAATATTTTCCCACTTATATGGAATATTCTTTCCTGAATTGAGATGCACCTAAAAGAGTTAATATAAACCCTGTTCTGTGAACCAACTGCAGCATGGCACGTAGGAGTAACAGAGAGATCTAGAAGGAATAAGTGTGCTGGCTGTTGGTGCCTGTGTGTATGTTTAAAGCCCACATTGTCACTAGAGGGAGCCCTCACACCTGTTTGGGAGGATTGCAGAGATACAAGTCCTAATATGACATTACAGCATTTAACAGCAATTCAAACAAGCGCCTCAATTTGATGCTCAACCTGTCAGCAGCTCATTCCTTTTAACAGGTGAGCCGTGGCCCTGCTGGGTTCGTGCTGATGAACTCAGGGCAGTGACTCATGTTGCGTGGAGTCATGCTGCCGCTGCTTTACAAGAAATGTGCCATCATGGTTTCATTTCACATCCCTGCTTACATGACACAGAGGCTTAAAGGGACAGTTCAGCCCAAAATGTAAAAAGACATATTTTCCCTCTTACCTGTAGAGCTATTTATAGATCTAGATTGCTTTGGTGTAAGTTGCCAAGTGTTGGAGATATCGGCCGTGGAGATGTCTGCCTTCTCTTTAATATAATGGAACCAGATGGCACTCGGCTTCTGGGGCTTCAAAGAAATACATTTGTAAAACTCAACAGCAAAGTGTCTGTACAGAAATCATGAGCCTGTTACTCAACACAATGCACAGACCTTGTTGTGAGAAGTTGAATGTAGGAACTATTTTCTTTCTACTAAACTAAACCCGCCAACCATAACACCGTGCAGAAGGAAGCACGCATGTACTCATGGAAAAGAGGCTTGTGATCGCGACAATGCGAGATGTAAACAAATAATGACGTCCGCCTCGGCTAAGCTGTAACATTAGCAGCTGAGTAAATGCGTGCTTCCTTCTGTGCAGTGATACGGTTGGTGGGTGTAGTTAGGTAGAAAGAAGATAGTTCCTACATGGAATTTCTCACAACAAGGTCTGTGGATTATGTTGCGTAACAGGGTCATGACTTCTGGAAAGAGACTTTGCTTTTAAGTTTTTCTAATGTATTTCTTTGGTGCTTTGGGCTCCTCAAGCTGAGCGCCATCTGGTTCCATTATATTGAGAGAAGGCAGACATCTCTACGGCCGATATCTCCAACACTACGCAACTCACACCAAAACAATCAAGATTGATAAATATCTCTACAGGTGAGAGGGAAAATATGTCTTTTGATTTTGGCCTGAACTGTGAATTTAATGACGTCGTACCGAGTGTGCAGAGCTGGTCGATGGCTTGGATGATGCGTTCGCACTCCTCTGCGCGCATGCGGCAGCCCCATTCCCCGTCCAGTGGGACGTACAGCAGCTCCTTCTGTTCTTGTTCTACCAGCGGGACGCTCATGCCCAACTCTTCAGGGAACGTGGCTGCGGAGGAGAGAAAAGCAACCAAAACTAAATCCATTAGAATGGTAAAATGTTGAATTTGTAAAGAAATTACCTTTGAATTAGTTTGAGTGTGTGTTTGCACTGTAGTGTGGGTGTACTAAAGAGACCTACCATCATCAGGGATGGGCTCCATGTCCCAAGGACTCATCTTCTCTGTGTCTCCATTATCCCAGCTGAATGGGAAACAGTTGATAGGAATCAACATCATCACATTGTAGGCTTTTTATTTTACATAGGTGACAAAATGCCAGCATTGACGTTCCTCTCCCACAGCCTAAAGTGGGTGTCGTTCTCTAACAAGGTTTTTCAAATAACGTGTGAGCGTAAGCAGTAACTCAAACAGACAATATTCCTATTAATGTTTTAGAGAGTAGAGCGGTGCAAAAACAAAGGGCAGTGTTACTTGGCGTCATTGTAAATGTCAAACTGTAAACTGTCATCGAGTTTCTTGAATGATTCAAGTCATGAGGTGTTTGTACAGTTAATGAGTTAATGTTAATGTCAGCGGCATAATCACAGGGAGCTATCTGTCTACATTCCACATGTGTATCAGTAGACACATGACGATTACTGTCAGTGTGGCAAGTCAGATCTAAACACTCCCGGGATTCACTAAGATGTCAAGAAAGTAGGAATAAAGTTTTCAAACCTTTGCAGTAGGCAACTTTAGTGATGAAAGTCTAAATTTAAAAATCTAAATTCTAAGTCAAATTTCTCAAAATTAGTGCTCCACAATTGTGCATAAAAATAGAATCACACATTTCAATTCACATTTCTTCTGTAACCTCGGCGTACTTATGAGCTCTTATCGAGTATGCTCCATATATTGTGATGTCCCATGGGGTTACTCATTTAGTGATGCACTGTTGCACTGTTGGTTGGATGTAATGGATCTCCTTGCTAATGCAAATACAACAGACTCATCACGTGAAAATGAGAGTGCGGCGCTTTGATTGACACAGCACTTTTAATTGAGCGAGAGCAACATACCAGACATTGTAGCACTGGAACAGGCTGTCGGGATACTGAGGCTGGAAGGGCTCCTGGCTCTCAATGGTCCCAAACCACCAGGCATCGTCTATGACTGAGCGAAACCTGTCCCCTACACACACACCACAGTTCGTTTAGATCTTTACAAGAGAACTTCACTTCGTAAATTGACCTAGAAACTACAAAGCCAACATTTGCTGACCTATACTCCACTGCCTCTTTCTGGCGTTGTCAAACTGCTGCCGCAGTATCAGGAAGTCGATTACATCAGGCATGTCGTGGTATCTGCAACAAGAGATAAATGTACACGATAAGTCAAAGACTGCAACAAAGCAACAAATAAAAACAGGTAATAGGTCAAAACTATTTGTATTAAATGTTTTATAGCTACTGTCGTGTCTTGAGTTAAGATGAGAATTAATGAAGAAAATAAATGTTATTTTAATGTAATTTAAATTTAGGAGAATAATTTAACACACTGTCGGGACTTATAATCTGCATATTGCTAAAGAGAAGTGTAGCATACATCACATTGTAAAGTAGCATACAGTATGTATGAGTGCTGTGATGCGTCAGAAACAAATATCAACACCTATTCTTATGCTTACTTCATAGAGAAGGATCCTCCTGTTAGTTTGCCGGTGTCAGGGTCCAGGAAGGACAGCTTCAAACAGCACAGCGTGGGCAAGCCCACCTCATACTTGATGCCAACTATCTTCATCAATTCCTGATCCTGAACACCACAAATAAAAGAACAAATGATGCAAATGAACACAACTCATTTCTACTAAACTAAAACTAAAACGTCCTTCACGTACCTTGGAGCCCTGTTAGTTCAAAGCACTCGAAATAGATTTTCTTTTAGTTGTTGTATTTTATGTAGACTGAGTGTCAGCGATGCAAAATTAAGTTCTTCCAGCTGAGCAAAAGTGAAGCTGCAGAGAGTAATGCTTTAGCATTGTCATGCCTGTTTGTTCAAATTACAGTAAAAGATATAGAAGAGAAACCTGCATTTCACACGCTATAGGCAATATATTCAGAAAGATGCACCTGCAATGCATTATGGTCTGCTTTCTGCAGAGAAATTGCTATGTGTGCCTCCACACATGGGAAAAGAAATATACCAAGTAAAAATGCAATCCCATAAGCTGTTACTTTAAAGTGTTGGATGTTTTTTTTTCAATCTTTTAAAGACAGTTTCATGTACAGAGATGAAACTTTGTCCTCTGCAGATATTTTTCTTTTAGTGGAGGTGTATTTTTAGGACAGAAAAAGGATTTAAGTCCACATGAAAGTCAAACCAGACAAGTGTCTGTAGTGAAGAAGAAACACCGCTAAGAGGTTTGCGTGTGTGTGTGTGTGTGTGTGTGTGTGTGTGTGTGTGTGTGTGTGTGTGTGTGTGTGTGTGTGTGTGTGCGTGTGTGTGTGTGTGTGTCTGTGTATGTGTGTGTGTGTGTGTGTGTGTGATTACTGTAGCTTGCAACTAGCAATCATGCTATGTTTTTTCCCTCTGCTACATTTTTAGCCCTCACTTTGGAAACATCCTCAAAAGAGAAATGTTATAAAAATCCATCCATGTCAAACTGTTCCTTACCCAAAGATATTATTAGCAGCTAGAAAGAAATCAGTAGCACGAAAATGGTTACAGCCTGAAACCTTCAACAAAGACAGACGGGATAAATATTGCGACTAATATCCAAAGTATGGAAAGAAGGACTTTTTCGAAAGTCTACTAAATTCTTGCAGTACCAGGGAAAAATGGATTGTGTTTGTGCCAGCTCATCAGATGATCATCTGTTACTGTATGAACTGGCATTTTGTCTTGTACTTATATGCTTCTTTAAAAAAAAAGTAAATGTATTATAGTATAAAAAGAAAAGAAGATGCTCCTTACCCGTAGCTCCATCTTGTGCCAGGGCTGCTTCTTAGGATTGATGCTGTAAATCTTTTTTTGCTTAGCCATCTCCACGTAGGCTTCATGGCCCTGTTTGAAATAGTATAACTGCACAGACACATACATCACTGTCAGTGTGTTTATATATGTTTCTGGAACATTATGCATATTTTATGGGAAAGTAACTCTGCTGAAAAACTTGTGGCAACAGCATTTGTAGCTGTTAAGGATGGCAGTGTGAGTGCAGCCCTTATTTTCTTTTGTGTGTAATGGCGACTGCAGCCTCATGGGGCCGCAAACTTTGGTGCAGACTAGTCTTGTTGCTATGTAAAACATGAGCCAGTGGTTTGGTATGAGCAGACATGGGGTGAGGACACTGTAACTGAAACAGGCGGTGTGTACCTCGTCTCCCATCTGGGGAATGTAAGGACATCTCCGGGGGACCGTGTCTGTGATCCAGGCAGAAGGAAGCCATTCCTCCAGAGTGAGCCCTTGCTCCTGGAGATCATCCCTCTGAATGACACACGATGAACAAATATTCAGGAACAGTTCTTTCATACATGGAGGTCAAATATTTGATCATGTTACATTTCTTTTCTTAAACTTTTTCAACGTGATTTCCTTTATGAATTGTCCTAAACACCGTTTCATTTGAATACTCATTTGTGCAAATGGCTGATGGGTAATATAACTTGTAATGACAGTTACAGTAACGTCGCTCCCGAAGCCACAAAGAGGAGAATAAAACTTGAGAAGGCTGTTTCTAATGACAAACCTTCCTCTTCTCATTTGGCTTCTTCTTCTTTGGTAATGCGTCGTCTTTGTCTACTTTGTCCTTCTTTCTTTCTTTCTTGCCGTCCCTCTTTTTATTTTCTCCGTCTTCCTCAGAGCCACTGCTTTTCTTTTTCACTTTCACACTCTTCTTGGGCGGTTCAAGGTTGATCCCTGCGTCTGCTGTCCAGTCGGAGTAATCGCTGGAGTAGTCACTGTGGACGCATCGCACAGACAAGATTAAATACACAGATGCTTGTGTTTATGGTTGGATTTGCATATGGTGTGTGCATGTATCTGTAAGAGATATGATAAATATGTGTGATGTACTGTAATGTGTCTTACCTTGAACTACTGTGGTCATCCGGCCAGGGCTCCTTTTGCTGCTCTTCCTTCTCCTCGTCTGAAGAGTGCCCGTTGATTTGACGAACCTCCACTTCTCCCTGGGAACCCACATCATTTTATGTTAGCACTTGCATGATGAACAAAAAGGCTCCCAAGGCAAACACTAATTTCCCTAAAAGCGCAGCAGTATAAAGAGCAATGAAATCATGGAATTCTTTATCACTGTCATTGACCAAATTACCACAGCCAATAAAAGCATCATTTGTAGGATGCTATGCATATGGGGATTTGTAGTTTTTGATGGGAACTATGTTGAGTCATCAGCGTAAGTGTTTTATTCATACATATTAATGTTATTCTCTACTATATGTTTTATGTTTGCCATTTGTGTAGACGGTTATGTTTAATGCATGTTTCTAAAAGTGTTGTTTTTATGTCGAGTCTTATGTTTAAAGTAGATGGAAGACTAGCTGCTAATGGGGATCCTAAAATAAAATAAACTAAACTAGAGTCACAGAAAAGTAATTGCCAATTCATTTTTATAATCATTAATCGTTTACGTAAAAGTATATATATATATATATATATATATATATATATATATATATATATATAAAATAAATATAAAGATGTCCTGCTTTTCTCTGTTCAACATCATATTAAACTAAATATCTTTGGGAAACTGGGAGGAACATTTTCCAATAGGTTTTGACATTTTACAGACCAAGCGATTAACAATTTATCTAAAAGATAATTGGCAGA